>NC_086109.1:29072113-29349613 GCF_963921235.1 Mobula hypostoma | reverse complement strand
AGAAGTCTTCACCTTGACACAGTGGTGTCAAGAAAACATCCTTTTCCTCAATGTTGGAAAAACAAAGGAGCTGGTTGTGGAATACAGGAGGAATGGTGACAGACTAACCCCTATTGACATCAATGGACCTGCGGTTGAGAGGGTGAACGGCTTTAAACAGCGCCTTTTTCACCTTAGACGATTGAAGAAGTTTGGTATGGGTCCCCAAATACTAAGGGCTTTCTACAGCAGCACAACTGAGAGCATCCTGACTGGCTGCATCATTGCCTGTATGGAAACTGTACCTCCCACAATCGCAAGCCTCTACAGAGAGTGTTGCGGACAGTGTAGTGTATCTGTAGATGTGAACTTCCCACTGTTCAGGACATTTATGGAGACAGGTGTGTAAAAAGGCCTGAAGGATCATTGGGGACCCGAGTCACCCCAACCACAAACTGTTCCAGCTGCTACCATCCGGGAAACGGTACCACAACATAAAAGCCAGGACCAACAGGCTCCGGGACAGCTTCTTCCACCAGGCCATCAGATTGATTAATTCATGCTGATACAATTGTATTTCTATGCTATATTGACTGTCTTGTTATACACACTATTTATTACAAATTACTATAAATTGCACATTGCACATTTGGACGGAGACGTAATGTAAAGATTTTTACTCCTCACGTATGCGAAGGATGCAAGTAATAAAGTCAATTCAATTCAATTCAATGTTGGCTACATCAAATCAGTGAGCATTATGCTGGGGCAGCCCGCAAGTGTTGCCATGCTTCCAGTGCCAACACAACATGCCCAACACTTGCAAAACGTAACCATACATCTTTGGAACGTGGGAGGAAATGAGCACACAGAATAAACTGACACAGTCACAGATGAAAATGTACAAACCCCTTACAGACAGCGGTGGGAATCGAATCTCGATCAGTGATCGTTGGCACCGTAAAGCAATTATGCTTGCCACCTAAAGTATTACCAGGGACTTATAGATAGTTGATGAGACTGTTCTGGGTGCAAACAAAAAACCATCTTCCAAAATTCTCTCACCTCACTTCAGGAATATTCCTTTATTAGAAAATTTTATATTTCACAGGCTCATTAAGAAATGTTGAGAGAAAGAAACCAGGTGCAGGATCCCAGAGAGATCCCAGTAAAAATGTTTGGGAATCTTAGTAGGATAAGGCACTTGCATTAAATACCATTACAGAGGAGCTTTCAGCATTCCAGCAAAATCTGGACAATTGTTGTATATTTTAATACAAAATTGCAGATGATAACTCAAGCACAAATGGACTTTGCAGCAATAAGAAGCAGTGAACCTTGTTATAAAAGCTGAACAGTTGATATGATAAAAAATCAATCATTATCTTTTCATAAGATATATTAAAATCTCACTCTTGCAGCTTCATGGTCATTGTCTTTTGTTCTGACTTACAAAGTGAAAATGAGAATTTTAAAAAATTTCAACATGATGAGTGCTGAAACTAATTATTGTTTTAGTCGACAAGCTTATTTTGTGAAAGCTAATTCTTTCAACAATTTCAGTATTCAATTTAATAAAAATTTAATTTTACAAAATTGTTCAGTCTTTTATTATCTCCAAATAACTGTTCTCTAGGGATCACTCACATGTTTTTTTTCTGTCATAACTAAGATTGTACAGGGGACAGTGACTGTAATTAGACAGGTATCACATTTTCTAATCCCCATTGACCTTTCTCCTGACAGACAGTGAACAAAGTGGTATGCAGGTGCAAATTATTGTTCTATCAACTGACATCTCAATGTCATATTATTTTCTTATTCTTTTTCAGTCCAGAAAGGTTACAAATGTAAAATCTGACCCATGAACATTAATAATGTAATAATTAAATCAGGAGCTAAGTATTGTAAATGTTTTCCATGTATGTCTATGAGATATGAAGTCTTCATCATTATAATATATTGCCCTTACAGGTGTCTAATTGTTTTGTGCGTTATATGCAGTGCAAGGGTACTTCTGCAGCATATGATTGTGCTGATTAATTTTGTAGCAGGACCTGTTAATTGCAGAACGATTCATTTATATTGAGACCCATACTCAATGTTTTCATCGAGAGGGTCGGCAACTTCACGTTCCTTGGTGTTATTATTTCGGAGCACCTGTCCTAGGCAATTGCACGTATGAGTTTGCGAAGTTTTGGCATGTGACATCTGAAACTTCGGCAAACTTCTATAAATGTGCAGTGGGGAGTATATTGACTGACTTCATCATAGCCTGGTATGGGCTCACCAATGCCCTTGAATGGAAAATCCTGCAAAAAGTAGTGGATACAGCTCAGTTCCTGTTATGGTTATTATTCTATAGATTTATTAATATTCCCACAAAAATGAATCTCAGGTGAAATATATGTACTTTGTTAACAAATTTACTTTGAACTTTGATCTTTGAATGTCTTAGAAACACTTCTTCCCCTCCACCATGACATTTCGGAATGGTCCGTGAACACTATCTCTCTGTTCCTGTTCTGCACTATCTGTTTATTTTAGTAACTTTTAGTAATTTACACTATCCTGCTGTATGAAAACAGCAAATTTCACAACATATGTCAGCTATAATAAACCTGATTCTGATTATAGGACTTTATTTCTGAATGTCAAATTGGAATTGGAGACCACCATCATTCTATCATCTTGTAGCAAACATTGAAAACCATAGCTGATATTGAAAGAAAACATATGTAATATTAAAATAAAGCATATGCTTGTGCCATGTCAAATTTATTGTTTGTAACTTGCTGTTGTGAGACAATTTCCACAAAATATCATTTTCAGGGTGAGCAGTTGCAGACGTTTTGTGTTGTGGTTCATTGGAATGTAGAACAGATTGACTTTTTAAAAAACTACATTGCAGATTGCTTTGTTTTTAAGTGGAATGTTGCACTCTACAGGAGCTGGTTAACTTGTATGTGTTGCCAAGACCTTGGGTTCAAGTTCTTGACTGGTGTTTCAGCTGATCTTTTCTGAGATGGCAGTTGAAGAAAAACATTTGATCTGCTCGGAATGGCAAACAAATTCATCTGGGATTCTTGGTTCACAATCCATGAACATGTTCAAATGGAAAGTCAGCTGATGAAACTATGTTTATGATATTCAATGTTTTGGAACAGCCTTACTTGCTAATATTCCCATTGTAGCCTGGGTTAGTTTGTAATCTGGGTTAATGACATACAGTGTGAACAATCATCATCAGGAGAGGATGGGGGAAGAACAAAGAGAAAAAAATTATCCTTAAGCATTGCTTGTTATCCTATTTTTTTATTCTGTAAATTCACATCAAGTACATCAACTTCTGCAAAGAAAGGAAATCGAAGAAAATAGCTCAGGATTCCATTCTGTACCTGTTTATCTATCATTCCTAGCACTAATAAAACATGTAAAAACTTCCACAAATGTACCATGGAGAGCATTCTGACAGGCTGCATTACTGCCTGGTATGGGGGGAGCCTCTGTGCTCCTGTTAAGATGGCGCCAGTGTACAACGCTCCCATGGTTGACATCTTCCAGATGGCTAACGAAAAAATATTTTTTACTTCTTTTACGTCTGTTTTTCACCTTGAATGTGTTTCTGGGACTGTTAGGGCCTGTGATTTACAGTTTGGTGACTGTTTGAGTGATCCAGCATTTTGCTGTTTCCAAGAAAATTCCAGGAAGGAGGTGTGTACCTCGATGTGAAGAAATTTCAAGACGGGGCACATGCTGACGTGCAACGCCATTTCACAATTTAAAGCAGCCATTAGTAGCTGATTAAAGCATCGAGGCAAATGCAGAAGGCAAGTGAGACTTTCAGTGCTGATTGCCTGCCTTTTGATTGCTGCTAGAGAAGGATTCTGTGAGCAGCCTATCACTGTGTGGCTTGCTGTCGCATGTGGGGAGGCTCTCTGCCTCCTGTGGTGTCCTTCTCTTTCAACGAATGTCGATGTTAGCATAGGATGGTATCATGGTTCTACATTTATGGATTGGACTATTGTGTTTATGGACTGTGAACTTTTTCAGACTTGTGACCTTTATATTCTGTGTGCTTTTATTCCTTTTACAAGATCGAAGTAAATTGCAGAAACTTGTAAAATTAGTCAGCTCCATCATGGGTACTAGCCTCCACAGAGGTGCCTTAGGAAGGTGGCGTCCATTATTAACGACCCCCCCTCCCACCACCCAGGCCATGCCCTTTTCTTATTGTTACCATCAAGAAGGAGGTACAGAAGCCTAAAGGCATGCACTCAGTGATTCAGGGATAACTTCCCCTCTGCCATCCAATTTCTAAATGGATGTTGAACACTACCTCACTACTTTTTTAATTCTATTTTTTTTGCACTACTTTATTTTAACTTAATAGACATATAAATACTTAATGTAACTCAGTTTTTTTCTCTACATTTATTATCATATATTTCATTGTATTGCTGCCGTAGAGTTAACAAATTCCACGTCATAAACCTGATTCTGATTCTATTTCTCTCAATCAGCTATGGAAAATTTACTGGTTTACACTGGGTTTCAGGCTGTTCCTAAATTGAATGGTTTGCTGGATAGTTTCAGGGGGCAATTAAAAGTCAAGCTGCAGGACTGGAGCTGTGTGTAGACCAGACAGATAACAAGGCCAGTTTTCTATTACCCAAGGCTGTTCATGAACCAGAGGAAGGTCTTCAAAATATTTGGTAGTTTTGTGCTCACTGTTACAGACACTCAACTGGGATTATTGCTTTGAAGCTGCATCTCTAGGCTATTAAACCTGGCCTGCGGATACCGATCCAGTAACTTTTCCAATGTGTAATGTACCCTCATTCTCCGAGGATCATGGTGGAGAGGCTTCTGAGTTCCTGTGATCCTGAGAGTGATGCCATCTGGTGCTTAGCTCCTTGTAGGGTCACCCCTGGTGGTGAGATCAAGGGGGAAGTTCCAGATAAAGAGCAATCCAACTGAGGCCTCAATGGCGGAGGTGGCAGAAGATAAATGGCACATCACCATAGCAGTGAAGTCGGAAGAAGGCTGCAGCAGTGAAGGGGACCCATGCCACTGGATCCTGACCCTCGTCTGTCATGTACCATGTTGTGGCTGCCTGCGCACAAACCTCCCCACATGAAACAAAGTCACACGCAGCCATTCTCCGTTACGGAGTCCTCCCTAATATCCCAGATTAACCCTGTAGGAGAACATCATACTCCACTCGGGTGATTGCCCTTCTACTGCTCGTCTTAAAATTTGATGGTAACCTACGGATCATTATACAGTTAATCATAATTGTAGAGTCTCATAGCTTGCCACAGGTCACTATAGTACGTGTTTTAAGCTTCTTTAAGTATGCTGGCAGTTAAAGGTAAGTATTCTTTAATAAGAAGATAGGATCTCAGTATAGCACTTTGTATGAGTTATACAAAGGACACAATGCTAGGAAATAGCAATGCTAGACACTTTTATGAAACTAATGTAACCCTTAGGTTCGGCTGGTGTCTTTAGTCTAGGGGAAGACAGTCTCCGGCCCTGCCAAACTTGTGAAATTTCATTCGAGTGGATGTTATGTGATGTTTTCCTCGTTACAAATCAGTACCACAAAATAACAAACAGTATACCATATGCAATTAAACAACTTAGCTTTGTAATTCTTAATTTGACTGGAGGGTTAGTAAAGAAAAAAACAAAAAGAGAAGAGCCCATTTTAATAAAACAGTCTAATGTGTACTTCAGAGCTCATGGTTTTCCCCCGGGCGTCGTTGACTCCCAGCCTCATTCCACGTCCACTCTGTCCTGCAGTCTATGACCTCCCCGTTCTGGCATCTTCTCTCTCCATCTTCCACCAAACAAAAGCCTACGAATCCCTTGTTCTCGGGCACACAAGAAAGAAAAACACTCCCCTCACTGGACAGCGCAAATTCCAAAGCCCCCGTTATCTCTAGTCATAACCCATACACTGCAACTACAGAGAAACCATTACATTAACAGTGAAACTTTTCCCAGGGCGTCACACAAAGGAGAGGCAAATAGTATTTACCCTTCTGTATGCTACAGAATGAATACAAAGTTTATCCTTTTTGAATAAAACTGCCTTCAAGAAAAGAACACAAAAAGTTAAGCATTGTACTGGTATTAACCTGAAGATGATCTGCTTGGCAAACATTTTTAACAAGCTTTTAAGGTACTGTAGTGAGTAGATGAACCAAGTTTCCATAAGACCATAAGACATAGTAGCAGAATTAGGCCATTTGGCCCATCGAGTTTGCTCCACCATTCTTTCATGGCTGATTTATTATTCCTCTCAAGCTATTATCATAGGAATGCAGATTTTGACCAGATTTTTTAAAATTCAGATTTGATCTTGAATTTTTTTGTTCATCATCATGATGAACAAAAATGTCTAAATATTAGTGCTTAAATATTAATGCAATTTCAGCAAGGTGGTGGGTCCAACAAATGGTGCAAATCTTTGTCTTAAGTGTTTTTCTTCTGAACACAAGACCCTGTTAGACATTGGTTCATTGGTTCATTATGAGACATAAGGTGGGGGAGCTAAGTGGCTCTGTTGTGTGGACCAGGTCATCATTCGGCTGCATCGCTGGCTACAGCCACCCAGAGGAGGAGTCCCCTGAGGTGGGGTGGGAGAGAACAGCAGTGTGGTGGGTGCACTGGGATCAGTGCAGGGTTGGGGCTGGCCCCCGTAGTTTGGCTCTCCCTTTGAAGCTGCTCTCCATTTTCAATCCTCGAAAGACAAGCTGGATTGCTTTCATCTGCGGCTGACCCGGCGTGAGATGAGGAACTGCTGCATTCTTGTCTGGCAAAAACGTGGCTCCAGGGCAAAAATCCCAATGCACTATCAATCTTCAGGCTTTGCTATTCATGTACTTGACCTTCTATTATTTTGTAAATGTATGTGCTATTGAAACTTTATGTGCTATGTGTTGTTGTGTGTGACTATATGAACTGTGTTCTGCATTTTCCTGGAGGAACACTATTTCGTTTAGTTGTATACATGTGTATGGTTGAATGACAATTAAATTTTCTTGCTGGCATTTACACGAAAATAAAGAAATACAATAGAGTTTATAAAAAACTATAAACACCAAAGACTGATAAACAATCAATGTGATAAAGAGGACAAATCATGCAAGTAATAAAAAAGTAAATAAATAATCTGAGAACATTACTTGTGAGGAGAAAGCTTCATTTTCTTAGAACCATTCTGTCAGTACTATCAATTTTCAATGTTCACAGAAATGTCTAACATTCACCGCAAATTGTGGGAATCACTCCTCACTGATTAATACGCAGGAGGAGGATTTGGGCTATCGCTGAGAAAGTAGAGCTTGTTCTCAGAAGCAAGTGGAAACCTAGACAGAATGCGTAAAACATGTCATGAACCACCCACTCATTGGCCTCTGTCATGTATTTCCTGCCCTATCAGCAGCAAAACCTGTAGATCTTATATTGACTTCTTCATTCACCTCAGAACCTGCGTAGCAAGAGTGGAAACATGTCATCTTGACCATGAAGGATTACATAAGAACAAAATTTCACAGCAATATTTAATCTTACTTTTTGTAAGATTTTCACCCCTTTGAGTTTGCTAAGTGCTCATTATATGCATTGTGTAGCAAGTTTTGATACTGTGAAATTTTGCTACCTCTCAAGAGACATCAACATTTTGGCATAATGTCTTTAGGAAATGGTGAAGAAAGCAGATGCAGTTGAGAATCAGTCTATTATAACCATTTTGAGTGGGGACAGGAATACAATCTGAACAAATATAATCTCTGTATAAACTGTATGGAGCTTTTTAACCAAGCTGTCAGGCTATCATTTGTGAAAAGCTTGTACTCAAAGCTATTGTTTCTTTGGAAGATCCTTTTCCCTTCAGATGTCCCCCTTGATATTGAGGGAGATAGACAGGAGATTCTGTAGCTGTGATAGAGACACTAGGAAGATGTTTTGTCTTCCAGGTGCCTGGCCAAGGATGTATCCGAGCAGCTGCAGAAAATTCTTGAGGGTGTGGGCAAACAGCCAGAGATCACTTTACATGTTGGTACAATAATTGATGCGGTCCTGGTGAATGAAAATAGAGAGCTGGGGAAGAAATTAAGAAGCTGGACATTGCGGGTAGTGATTTCTGATTTCTCCTGGTGTCATGTGCTGGTGAGCTCAGAAATAGAAGGGTAGGTCTGATGAATTTGTGGCTGAGGAGCTCGTGGATGGGGTAGGGTGACCGGTATAAGATTGAGTGTTGCATTTGAAACAGAAGAGGACCAATATCTTTGCAGGGTAGCTTGCTAAAGCTTCACAGGAGGGTTTAAAGTAGATTGGCAGGACTGGGGGGACTCAACAGGAGCAAATTATGGATAAAGCAGGAGTTAGCAAGAGCAAGGTTAGTAATCAGGATAGGTAAAGTCAAGGAAAGGAATACTCAGTTAAAATGCATTTATTTTAATGTAGAAGGTTTAGCAGGTAAGCCAAATAAACTCAGAGTGTGGATTGGGTCTGAGGATTGGGATATAGTAGCCATACCAGAAACATGACTGAGAGAAGGGCTGGACTGGCAGCTCAGTATTTCAGGATACAGATGCTACAGGCGTGACAGAGGTACAGGTAGGCAAGGAGTGTGTGATGCCTTTTAGATAAGGGATGATGTAACAGCAGTACTTAGAGGTGAAATTCTAGGGAGAAATGTGAAATGAAGCTATACAGGTAGAAATTAGAAGAAAGGGAGGGTTCTTTTGCAGGGCTATATTCTAGAAACATGCTCCACCCCAATAGTCAGTAGGAGCATATGTGTAAGGAAATTGCTCATCATTGTAATAGCCATAGAATAGTGGGGTTGTAGTAATAGGAGACTTCAATTTCCCCGGTATTGACTGGGTCTCCCAGAGTGTTAAAAGCCTGAATTTGTGAAATGTGTCGAGGGCAGTTTCTGGAGTCAATGTACTGAGGGCTTGACTTGGGAATCAGCAATACTGGACCTGCTCTTAGGCAACGAGGCAAGGCAAGTAACTGAAGAGGCAGCAAGGGAGAACTTTGGCTTTAGTTATAATTCTAATTAGACTTAAAACCGTAGTGGAAAAGAAACAGACAGGTCCACAGGTTAGGACCCTAAACTGAAGCAGGGGTAATTTTAGGGAATTGAGCAAGTTCAGGCAGAGGTTGATTAAATAAGCCTGTTTGAAGGGAAAGAAATAAATAGCAAGAGGGGAGTTTTAAGGGTGTAATATGAAGAGTCCAGGAGCAGCATTTTCCTGTGAAGAGATCTTTTCAGCAAGAGATATTGAGGCTCTTTTCAGGAAAAAAAAGGAAGTATACATTAGATTTAGAGTGTTAGGGATGAGTGAATCCCTTGATGACAATAAAAAGATTAAGAATCTACTTAAGTGGAAAATCAAAAGGGCAAAGTGGGTATGAGATAGATCTGACAGGTCAGGTTGGGGAAAATCCCAGATCAGAATTAAATTTATTATCATTGACATATAGGTATGCTGTGAAATTTGTTCTTTTGTAGCAGCAGTACAGATCAAGTCATATAAAATGACTATAAATTACAATAAGAAATATATAAAAATACATAAGTAAATTGTGCAAAAAGAAAACAAAAATTTGAAATAGTGTTCAAATGTCAGAAACCTGATGGCGGAGGGGACAAATGCTGAGTGTGAGAGCTATATTAATAGTAAATGCTGGCTAGGGAGAGATAAGGTTTCCTTAAAGATCAACAGGGCAGCCTATGTCTTGAGCAAATATTTGTACTCAGTGATTACTGAGAATATCATGGTTGCTCCAGAGATAAGAGAAACAAATGGAGATGTTTTGAAGCATAATGCTTGTGGAAGACATAAAATTAGAAGGTGTTGTTGATAGCAAAGGAGGTTATTGTAGATCATGGGGGGTACGATGGTTAGATTACAGTTTGGGAAGTGGACTGAGGAGTAGCAAATGGACTTCAATACAGTTAAGTCTGAGGTAATGCGTTTGGAAAGTGAAACCAGTGCAGGACTTACATATGTAAGGTTGGGCACTAGGGAATGTAATGGAGCAGAGGGACATTGGAGTACAAGTGCATAGTTTAAAGGTAACAGCACAGCTTGGCACGGTGATGAGAAAGGTGTTTAGCATGCTAGCCTTCATTAGTCAGGGCATTGAGTGTGGGAGCTAGGACATTAGGTTGCATTTGTCTAAGTTACTTGCGAAGCTGTTCTTAGAGTACTATGTACAGTTTTGGTCACCTTGAAAGAAGATTTATGAGGATGTTACCGGGACAAGAGGACCCAAGTTATAGGGAAAGGTTGGCTAGGTAAGGGTTTCTCCTTGGAACAGAGGAGGATGAGGGGCAACCTTCTACAAGTGTTGTAAATGATCTTTAAAAGACCTAGATAATATGGATAGTTGCAGTCTTTCCCACAGGGTAAGAGAGTCTAAAACTAGGAGGCATAAATTGGGAGCAAAAGGGAAAAGATTTAAAAGGGGACTGAGGAGCAACGCTAACACACAGGGGATGGTGAGTCTATGGAATGAACAGCCAGTGGGTGTAGTTAAAGCAGGTACAATAATATCATTGAAGAAGCACTTGGACAGGTACATTGAAGGGATATGGTTTGAGTGCAGAAAGTTGGGACTAGGTGGGTGAACTGAAGTCTCAAAGGTCCAGGATGGTTGTGATGAATTAAAGCAGCCAGCCGGGCCGGGAAGAAAGGAAGAAGCCAATGTTTGGCCATTGTTGAAGCGGACTTGGAGGCAATTCAAACCAAGCTGAGGCAAAGCTCAGGACCAAGTTGGGTTTCTTTGTTTTGTGGCTGCCTGTAAGGAGACAAATCTTAAGGTTGCATAATGTATACGTATGTTGATAACAAATGTACTTTGAACTTGTAACTGAAATTTGATATAGCATTATAATAGGTAGTACCGGTCAATGTCTCCATACCACTCATTTACAACCATTGACCAATTAACCTACTAACCCACACATCTTTGGATCCCTTCTGTTACTGATACTGTTGGTGCATGGGAATTCCAGGCTTAATATGTTTATACCTTTCCTATGAGGAAGCATCTGCTTAATGCCTCTGCAAAGTAGTTCGTAATAATATGTTGGAAATCAGGATGGAAACGATCTATTACTATAGTATATGAGCAGGAATTTAATAAACCAGCATACCTTAAACTCAACTGTCCATGACATTTGCAATCAGCATATTTGGAGGTTTTGGCTCTTCATCAGCTTCTAAGCGAATTACATTTGACGTCCGAAATAATCACATCTTGTACTGTGTGGAGCTCTTACAATTTGCATCATCCTCACTGCTTCACTGAAGTAAAATGATGCATTTTAAATCTGCTCTTCCTGGAACACATTACCTCCTCTGGAAAGACTGGTTTGGGACCTGTTCAAGTCCGCTGTATCTATGATTTAGTAAGTTGCTACTTAACAAGAGACTACTGTGCAAGGAAAAGGCACAAGGGACTCTTCTTCCTGTTTTCTTGTGCTTGAAATCCTGTTAACTATATCCAGTGTAGCTGTATATAATAGATGTCAGTGTAGTCATATCCTCGCGTCCTACAGATATTCCCATTGTCTGACAAGGAGTGATAGATTTAGAATTGCTTTGAGTCTGTATGTCTCCAGCAAAATCAGTGATGCTAAAATGTAAACACATTTATAAATGGATTTATGAATAGGTTTAAACACAAAGGGGGAAAAGCAGTCCAACTGAATGCTGATTTTGCCTTTGTGTTGTATCATTCTTATGAAAGGCGAATATTATGTGTTTTCTCTACAGAGTAAATTATTAGACTTTATGTATGGTTGGTTGGTTGCATCTGTTATATTGCTGATGAAACTACCCAAAAGTGTGGATTTCTTGGACTCACTGCCAGCGATTCCTGAGTTCCGAGATCTGTGGGCCTAGAGAATGAGTGCTGGTAAGTGCTAGATCAAAAAGCAGAGAGATTCGACTAAAAACGTTATTTACCACATCTTTTCGGAAGCAAATTGTGGTGAACTATCGCCGCAGACATTGATGAGGTAGGCAAAGGTGAGGTTGATTCAGGGATGAGCTGTGCTGAGGCATTTTGGGGCGCAAAGTGTTCCATCCAGGGTCATGCAAGAAGTTCGTATTGTTGTCAGAGTTGGAGTTAGCGTTTTGGAGAGAAGTTGATGAAGAAGAGTTTTGACGTCCATCCACCTAACTCAGGTTCGAGCTTGGATTGCTCCAAGTGCCGAGCCGATTTGGTGAGGTCAAAAACTGCTTCAGGTTGTGCGGCCTAAGTATATTACTGGGCCAGGATTCGGGTCATGAGTGAGGCACTACCTAGTGCTTGGACAATTTTAACATTGGCCCAAGTAGACCGGAAGCCCAAGTGTTAGGAATGGAGCCAAGGGTCGGACTGATTTTGCTCGCTGTCCTGTGAATGTTCATTCCTATCTCCGCGGCACCGAGGTTGTGAACTGATCTGACTGCTGTGCGTTTTGAGCCCACTGATGTGATGAATTGGGACCAAAGATAGGGTTTACTCTGGCTGCTCTGGGAGCAGATTTGGGACTCTGTCTGGTTCAGAATGCTGGTGGCTTTCTTCTATTGTTTTCATGATGTGTGTTTTTGTTTCTCTCTGTTTCTCTGTGCAGTAGTTTTTGGTCTTTGTTTAAAATTTGGGATTTTCAGGTTTTTTGCTTTGTGGCTGCTTGTAAGCAGACAAATTTGAAGGTCTATAATTTTTATATTCTTTGATAATAACTGTGCTTTGAATCTTTGAATATTCACCAGCTTCAGTGTTTCTCTGGTGACTTTGTTCACTGTCACAACAGGCTGGTGAAGGGAGAATACTACATCACATTTACAAGGTACCTGGATGGCTACTTGAAGAGACATAACCTATAAAAAAACGTATTTAGAGCTGAATAGCAATAAACTTGTTCATTACTGGACAACAATGACAAAATGAGACAAATGGTCTCCTTCTGGCTATCCCAAGAAAATATTGATAGAAAAGAACCAGCAACCCAGTCTTTCAAAAGGCCTGGAATTCTTAACAAGGCATCCACATGAACTTGCTAATATTTATGTCAAAAAATGAAAAAAATCAGATGAATATATCATCTCAGACACAAGATTTCAAAAAGAGCTCTGAGATTCTTGCCTGGTAATGATGGATCCAATTTTGTGGTAGATGCCTTGCAGTAGGTGTCACAACTTTCATTTGAACATGTAATATGTCCAGCAATATCTGTAGCCATGGTTCATGACTTCACGGTGTGGGTAGGGAATAGATTTCGATGTCTTTTGATGTTCTCAATCTTTTTTAACAACTAGCACCATTTATCATTCAAAATCAAAATCTGAGGATCCATTTTGCTAGAAAAATCATGATTCAAATCAATATTTCTCAAATCGGAGAGTCCATTGTTTCTCAAGTGAGATAGAATGTACTTGGAAAAGAGAAAACAACATCGATAAAAAAACTTCTTAAAGTGCATGGTAAGATTATGAACGAAGTAGGTAAACTAATAAGTTCATCTATAAGCCAGGTCCAACCATATAGATACTATGGCTCAGGAAGCTCAACGATGCCTTTACTTCCTCAGGATGATGAAGAATTCCGTTGACCCTTACCAATTTATATCGGTGCACCAGAGAGAGCATTCTACCTGGATGCATAACAACTTGGGCCATATCTTGTCCACAGGAAACTGCAGAGATTTGTAGGCAGTTCAGTAAATCAAGGAAACCAACCTCCCCTCCATGGACTCTGTCTACACTTCCCACTGCCTACATAAAGCAGCCAGCATAATCAAAGACCACACCTACCCAGACATTCTCTCTTCACTCTCCCATTGGACAGAAGATAAAAAAGCTTGAAAGCATACCAAGCTCAAGAACAGCTTTTATAAGACTATTGAATGGTTGCCTAATTTGATAAGAATGGCTTTCAACTTTACAATCTTTCTTGCTGTGATCTTCCCCCTTATTGTCCACCAGCTTTGTAATTTCTCTGTTGTTGTTGCACTGTAATTTGTATCTTATTATTTATTTACCGTGTACTACCACCATGCACTGTGTAATGAATTAATCTGTGTGTACAGTATGCAAGACCATTTCTTATTGTACATTGGTACATGTGAAAATAATGAAAATTCCAATTTGAAGTTAAAAGTAAATAAAATATAAGAACAAGCAGACAACACTAGTAGATAACTGAATGAACAAGGCACTTGGCATCCTTGTTTTCATTGGTCAGGACATTGGCAATAAGAGATGGGACGGGATGTTGCAGCTGAGTTAGATTTTTTTTGCTTATTGCGATATGGTTTGTTGTGTTCTGTGTTGTTCTGCTGGGCATTGTGGACATGCTATGTTGGTGCCAGAATGTGTGAGAACATTTTTAGGCTGCGCAGCACATCTTAAGGCTGTGCTAGTTGTTAACACAAACAACACATTTTACTGGATGTTCTGATATGAATCTGACAACTAAATCTGGATCTGAATCTGAATCTACCATTTTGGTTCAGCATTTTAATTTAGACCTTTGCTGCTCAAATTTCCTCTGCAGAATGACTTTCCTATGTTATTGGTACCCACAAGTACCACGACATCTGGATCTTTCCCCTTCCACTCCACAATTCCTCTGCAGGTCAGAGGAGACGTCCTGAACCCAGATACCAGGCAGACAGCGCAATCTTTGGGAATCTTGATCCTTGTGATAGAGAATTGGCTATTCCCCTGACTATACTATCCCCAATTTCAACTGCATTTCTCTTTTCTGCCCCATCTTGAATAGTGCTACCGTCTGGTTGCTCATCCTTCTAACAGCCCTCACTCACCACCTCACAGGAAGTACAATCTCGGACCTGTTAGGCAAGCTCATGAGCTGAGGCTCTTTCAGCACTATCGCTTGGATTCCCCTCACCTGCAGTGAAAACCTTCTTGTCCTTGGCCACGGATCACATTTGAAGTAGGTGTGACTTCTTCCTGTAGCACATTGTCTGGGTAACTCTCCTCCTCCCTGATGCATTGCAGTGTTTGAAACACAGATTCCAGATCACCAACCAGAGCTCCTTAAGCAACCAGCACTTGTTGTGGATGTGGTCGCCAGGAACCACAATGGGTTTCACCAGCCCTCCTTTTGTGCAGCTACAACGGATCACCTGATTCTACATAGCTTCTTTTTTAATTAGTCATATCTTGGTCAAGTAGGCACCTTGGTTGAGTTGGGTTGCTGGACCTGTTTCCATACAGTTTAACTTTATAACTGCATGACTGAACTGGTTCATGACCAAGGGCTGATTGTTTGGATTTCAGACATTGGTTTAGCTATGCTGGTTGGAATGGTATATGTTAGCATTCTTAGTTTTGGAGGCTTCAAAAGCTGTTGCCTTTTCCAACAAGCCAAGTGACAATTTTACAGAACATACGAATCGGTTCAGAAGCTCCTTCAGTTCTTGACGAAAGACTTCATTCTCTTTCAGGTGACGACAACTATCCTTTGCTTCTCCACCCCATTTCTACATGTGCTTATATTCTTCAGCCATTTCTTCCCCGTCACTGCTGCCTCTCAAGTAAATATATTTTTTAAATAAATGGGGTCAGTTGATAGTCTATGTGGACATTATCTACATTTTGAAAGATGTGTACAGTATTCTTATATTAAATGTGTGAAAATGTAAATTTTGCATAGTTGATACTTATATATCAGTGGGTTGAAAATACTCTAAAATGAAGGCTTTTAGTGATGTTTCATTGGCCTTTATCAGTTAGAACTGAATAGTTCAAACTCCAAGGAGAAATTCAGTAGGGCAAAAAAAAAGGAGCCAAACCCTAATAGGAGGGCTGGTTAATTTTGGTTTTACTGAGAATCCATTGCAGCAATTACAATGTTTGCTGAGGAGTTAATTTTGCTTCCACAATGAATCAGGATAGCTTTCACTTGGCAAAATCCCATCTTACCAAATGTTTAGGTATTTGATCAACCCAACGTGTACACAGATGTGGTTGTAGGGAGGAGGCACATATATTGGTGTGTCCCACCTTCATATTGCTGGAAATGTTGGTTCTACCCTGTAATGTGTTTTTAATTGTTGATAATAGATGGCCTTGCGTGGGATGAATGAGAAATTTGGCAGTCGTGTGTCATCCCTGGCTGTGCACTGATTTTTTTTCACAAATGCGACAGAAATGAATAACCACAATTAACTTGTATGAGTGTCCAATATGTCTCATTGCAAATTAAGTTTCTGTAATTGCTGTTGCTTAATAAACAGCAGATTGCTTTTTTTTTGTGTATTGGCTTTTAGAGGGCACATTACCACATAAAAACTTTGCTTTCCTTGCCAAGTTTTTTCCCTCTCCCTTCTTCTCTAGAAGTTCCTGTTGACACACAATTCCATGGTTGTTGTCATCTATAAGTCTGAATCTCCACTGGTCTTAGTGAATTGTGGTAATCAGTGCTGACAGGGTATTTAACAGCAATATGGGAAAAAAAGTTGTTAGATTCAAGGTTCAAGATTGTTTAATACCCAACTGCAATGGAGAATGAAATAATTGTTACTCAGATCCGATGCAACGAGAACAAACACAAAAAGATAAAGAGCACAACAGTAAAAAAACATAATAAATATAGACAAGATAATTTTAAGTCCATAAAGTGATGCTAGACACAGGATGCAGCTTCAAGCTACTTTACCCTTTCTGACCCTGGGTTGTACAGCATGGGGAAAACCCCTTAAATTACAGGTTGCGAGGTCAATTAGAATTATGTTATTTCGGCCTTCATTAGAACCCATTAAATGAGAACGAGACATTACTTTGCGATGGTTATCAATGCAGTGCAATGGAATGCAGTTTTGAAGTTACAGAAAATAATTGACTTGTTTATTTATTTATTGAGATACAGTGTGGAACAGGCCCTTCGAGTTGTGCCCCGATTTAATTCTAGCCTAATCAGAGGACAATTTACGATGACCAATTAACCTACCATCTTTGGACTGTGGGAGGAAACTGGAGCACCTAGAGGAAGCCCATGTGATCACGGGGAGAACGTACAAACTCCTTACAGGCGGTGGCAGGAATTGAACCTGAGTTGCCTGTATTGTAGGGCTTTGTACTAACCACTATGCTACCGTGCTGCTGTGATTAATGTGCACAGTAGAAAAAAACTAAGGAATAACTTATCAACATATAGCAATAGGCCTTCTACTGCAAAGGCGAGGGCTTGGGGTTAACGTTTATTACTGTCTTTTCCGAAGCAGATCATTCTGACTAATGTTTTCTAAAATATTGTTTGTGGTTTGTAGAGAGATGATTTGATCTTCCTTCACTATGTGTGGTGTACCCAATTATGGTGACTATTTAGCACAGCAAATGTTTTATCACAAAGTATAATTTTCCTTGCATTTTTTGGTGATATGACAGGGAGAATCGATAAAGAGGAATTAACAGTGCTATTTAGATTTTCAAAAAGGAACTTGACTAGGTACAAGGAGAAGGCAAGAGAATGGGGTTGAGAGGAGAAATGAATCAGCCATGATCGAATGGTAGAGCTTTTGATGCTTTTACTAATCCACAACCTATCAACCCCTGCTGAGTTTGTGCTCAAAAGCTTTTGGACGAGGCATCTGTATTTAAAATATTCAAAGGCCTTTTGCCAGTTGGGAAGTTCTACCATTAGAAATAGGAAATTTTCCAAAGTTATTTGTCTGCATTCAAAATGCTAAGGTTAAGTAGGTAATTATAATCATTGAAACTGCAGTTCGCTATCTTTGCATTCAGAAAGTACAAAACATTGTGCCAGGAGAGGGGAACTATTTCATCCTCAGAAACTCTGCTGTGTTGAATGAAGAGTTCGATACCTCCTAGCTTGAGCTTCAGTGTGGCTCAGTTCTGTCAGTCACAACACAGTTGCTATACCAAGGTGTGATATATTTGGATAGGATCTTTCCATGGTGCATCTGTAAAAATTGGTAATAGTCAAGTATTGGAAGCATGCTGAATATCCTTAGCCATTTGAGAAAATAGAGTCATTAGTGTTCCTTTTAGGCCATGCCATCTAGCTTGCTGGACCAGGACAAATTGTTCATGATATTTACACTAGGAACTCAGAGTTCTCAACCATCTCCACCTCAGAACTGTTGATACAGACAAGGATGTAGTCCGTCCCATTCATTACACTTCCAGAAGTCAATGATCACCTCTTTCATTTTGCTGATATTAAAGGAAAGGTTGTTGCCTTAACACCATATCACCAGGCCCTCAATCTCCTTCCTGTACTCTGCCTTATCATTATTTGATATCTGGCTGGCTATGATGATGTCATCTGCAAACTTATAACTGGAGTTCGAGTAGAATTTGGCCACACAGTCACGAATGCATAGGGAGTAAAGCAGGGCACAGAGCGTGCAGCTGTGCGGGACACAAGTGTTGAGGGTAATGGTGGAGGAGGTGTTGCTACATCTCTTTACTGAATACAATCGTTGGTCAGGAAGTCAAGGATCCAGTTGCAGAGTGGGATGCACACTACTAGGTTTGGAGTTTGGAGATGAGTTTATTTGGAATCAGGGTGTTGAAGACACCATTGTTTATGGTGTTGAACACTGCTGAGCATTTACAATATTTCTTGTGTTTATTATATACAAAGCGCTCGTTTGCTGGGCGCGGTATCTTGCTAAATAAAGAACCATGAGACGTCAGTCTTTGGTATAAGAGTCCCATCTAATAACATGCTCTGCTTTTGAAGCACACAGGAGTTTTAATTTCAAATATCAGTTGCTGTGCTTTCTAGGATACATAAACACACTGGCAACCTTAAGATAGATGACCACACACATATAAACAAAACAAAGTACTCTACCCGGATTAGGAAGTGACTTTACAGCTTGCCTCTGATTATCAAGGTGGAGCTGTACTTGAAAAAACAATTCAAGGTTACTTTATAACCCATATCTTCTTTACATTTCCCCCTACTGACTATTGAAGCCTAGTCACTTTTGTGATTTAAATGCAGCAGCCAATTCAGAGATAATTACAAGTTAAATGACTAGATATTTCTTTATGACAACGGATAAGAAATCAAGTTGTCCAGGTTCTGGGAATGAGTCTTTGTAAAATATCTTGGACACTGTTGCAGCAATTTAAGAGGTCAGGCAAGTTTTTTGCTTCCCCTCTCATTTAGAGAAGCACCACTATTGACTGGGCAGGCAAAGGAATTTGCCCTTGTATTTATAGGGCAAATATGTACACACATGCTAACAATCTGAATTCTTTTTATTGGAGGAGGGTCCGTGTCTCTGTTTAACCCCTTATGGCCAGAATCCTGTCACTGATAAACAACTACTCCTTTAGCAATATACAAAAGGGTCGAATTTTGTGCTCAAATTCTGAATTTATGACCTTTTAATGCTAAACCAACAATGTTACTACTGAGCTAAGCCTGACACTTGAACAACAATTAATGCCATTCACTGAAACACCATTGCCCAAGATACTCTTGAAGCTAATTTTGAAGAACCATTGAGACTCATTATAAGAAGTTTTATGTTCCAGTTCTTCTTACTAGCAGTTCTAATGATAACAATAACTATCGTCAATATAGGCACCTTGTTAACATTGTCTCTTCTAATCTAAAACCTTGCAGAAGCTGGAGACTTCGGGCCTGATGAAGTGTCTCAGCCTAAAATGTCAAAGTTTATTCCCCTCCATGGAGACTGCATGACTTGCTGAGTTCCTTTAGTATTTTGAGTGAGTTGGTCTTCGAATCCAAGTTTTCAAGGAAGACATATACTTGCTTACTAAAGATTGTATACAATGTTGAAGCAGGCCATTCAGCAAAACTGATACATTTTGGTATTTATGTTTTACTTAAAAGTATTTCAGTCATCCCTCATCTTATTATATTAGCTTAGCCCTCCATTCCCTTTTTCCTAATATGCTTGCCCAGCGTCCTTTTGTGGGCATGCTATGTTCGTGCTGGAATATGCGGTGACACTTAAAGGCGGTCACCAGCATATCCTTGGGTTGTGCTGTTGTGAGTGAAAATATTTTGATGTACCTGTGATAAATAAATGAATTTGAATCAAAGTTCATTGTGGATTATGAAGAATTTACAGAAGCTACATTAAGCAGAACAAATTGTGATCAGGAACTAAGCTATGCTTTACCAAGGATGTCAGACGTTTTGAAGTGCCGTAAAAAGTACGTCATATGGTGCTAGAGTGTTTGTGAATCCTGTAGACTGTTCTCTATTTCTGCATAAGTATGACCTAAAATGTAATCAGATCTTCATGTAAGTCCTAAAACTAGGTAAAGAGAACCCAATTAAATAAATAACACAAAACTTACTTGTTCTTTTATTTATTGAGAAAAAATATCAAATATTACAAATATTTGTTTGAAAAAGTATGTGAAGCTTTTCTTTCAATAACTGGTGTGACCCCCTCCCCCCGTACAGCAATGACTTCAACCAAACGTTTCCAGTAAATGTTGATCAGTCCTGCACGTCGGCTTGGAGGAATTGTAGATTATTCTTTCTTACAAAACTATTTCAACTCTGGGATGTTGGTGGGCTTCCTTGCAAGAACTACTTGCTTCAGGTCCTTCCACATTTCAATAGAATTAAGGTCAGGACTCTGACTCAGCCATTCCAAAGCACATATTTTCTTCGTTTGAAATGATTCTGTTGTTGATTTACTCTTGTCTTTTGGGTCATTGTCTTGTTACATCATTCAACTTCTATTAAGCTTCAGGTGATGGACTGCTACCCTGACATTCTCCTGTAAAGTGTCTTGATACAGTTTTCAATTCATTGTTCCATCAACAATTGCAAGCTGTCCAGGCCCTGAGGCAGCAAAGCAGCCCCAAACCATGATGCTCCTTCCACCATGCTTCACAGTTGGGATGAGGTTTTGGTGTTGGTGTGCAGTGCCCTTTTCCCTCCAAACATAACAATGTGCATTTCTGCCAAAAAATTCAACTTTTGTCTCATCTGTCCTCAGAACCTTGTCCCAGAATTGTTGTAGAACATACAGGAGGTCTTTTGCAAACTTGAGGTGTGCAGCAATGTATTTTTGGAGAGCAGTTGTTTCCTCGGTAGTGTCCTTCCATGAAGACTATCCCTGTTCAGTCTTTTTTCTTATAGTGGACACATGAACAGAAAATTTAGGAAGTGCTGGAAATTTTTGCAGGTCTTTTGCTGTTACCCTCAGGTTCTTTTTCACTTTCTTCAGCATTGTACATTGTGCTCTTGGTATGATTTTTGCAGGATGCCCACTCCTAGGGAGAGTAGTAACAGTACTGAGTTTCCTCCATTTGTAGACAATTTCTCTTACTGTGGACTGATGAACACTCAAGTCTTTTAGAAATGCTTTTGTAGCCTTTTCAAGTTTCATGCATCTCTACAATTCTTCTCCTATGGTGCTCTGAAAGTTGTTTTGATCGAGGCATGGTGCACATAAAGAGATCTTTCTTGAGAAGAGCAGGCTCTGTCAGTAACATGTCATTTTTATAGGGCAGGGCACCTCTACAACCAACACATCTAATTTCATCTCATTGATTGGAACACCTGACTCCAAATAACTCTTGCAGAAGACATCACCCCAGAGGTTCATTTTTTTCCCAACAAATACACATAATATTGGATTATTTTTCTCAATAAATAAATGAACAAGTTTAATATTCTTGTGTTATTTACTTAATCGGGTTCTTTTTATCTAGTTTTCAGACACGTGAAGATCTGATCACATTTTAGGTCAGACTTATGCAGGAATAGATCAAATTCTACAGGGTTCACAAACTTTCTAGCACCACTGTATGTCACACTGTGAAAAATGAGTGAAGTCCACTATTCGTCAGAGACTGACAATCACCTTCAGCAAACTGACCACAAGACCTGCCTGATATTCCTTTCTATTCAAACTTAAAAAGTTGAAATTTTAAAGTACAAAGTACATTTTATTATCAGAGTATGTATACTTTATACAACCTTGAGATTCGTCTCCTTACGGGCAGCAATGAAACAAAGAACCCTAACAGAACCCATTAAAAACAAAAGAAGGCTGTCAAACACCCAGTGTGCAGAGAGAGAGAGAAGAAGCAAATTGCGCAATCAACAAAACCAAGCAAACAGCTTTCAGAACTGAAGTTCACAACACCGGGCATGGCTGCAGCTGATCCAGATGTCCACTAGTTACAGGCCACAGCCTCAGTCCAGCACAGAGATGATCAAATCCCGCAGAGCAGCGAGCCGAACCGGCCCATCTCTCGCCTCTGATCCTGACACCTTGACCATTTCAATTTGGCCCGGCGCTTAAATCGTCCAAACCTCGGTCATTCCTTGCCCACGGGCTCGGGTCTGCCTCCTCGATTCAGCCAGTATTAACTTCTTCTAAAAGGAAAGCATGACCAGGACAAACTACATACATATATTTCCCACATTGCCACAGAAGCTGAATATGAGCACTAAGGGTCTCTTTCCAGCTACTATAAATCAGCCAGTAATCATTGATTAATATTGAGGCAGGTGCATGAAGCATTAATGATGTGTTTAAACTAAGGACAGAATTTTGCCAATTTTACAGCCAGCAGTCAAAATTTTATCAGTTTAACATCTCCTTTGCAAGCTGCCACTGTTTATTATGCATAAAAAGGCACATTGTTATTGAAGCGGAATAAAGGCTCCAGAGGTTAATTGCTATGGTCTTCGCTAATAGGCTTGAACAAGTTAAAATATGCAAAGAGATTCAGGACATTTTTGCTGCTTGCCCAGTACACAGGAACAACAGCAAAAAAGAAATTCTGTGCATTTAGTAACAACTTGAATTGCAGGTGTTCTGTTGTGGGATGCCAAGGATGGAGAGCATGTAACTCTCATTCACGGTGTTGAACTGCCAGTTATATGGGTCAATTGAACGTCAGCATTAGTATTCCAAGGCTATCAGCTGTGAAACTGATACGCAGTGCAGCTATTTTTATCCTTGCTTCGACTGCGGCTCTTATTCAGTTGATGTGTAGGAAATCTGAGATTGTGCATATTATCTCTCCCTCTCACTAACCACCGTCCTATTCCAGCATACGCACTTTAACTCGAGGCTTTTATGTATTTATAAGACAGTGCATGATGGTGTCCAGCGTTTCTTAATTCAGTATAGAGGAGCCTTTGTAAATATTAATATCTCTGGCTTGCCCTTTGCAGATTACTGGGATTGTATTACCGAGATCATTTGGATCGACGGCTTAAAATGGTGCTGCTACTACAGAACATGTTTTTAATACACATTAGCATGAATTGCATGCTAGTAAAATAACCAATATGGCAATAAATCAAAAATTCTTCGGGTACCGTGCAACATGCCAGAAACAGGACAAAAGTGAAAGTCAGCAGATCCCAGTTTGGTGAGGATAATTTGCTTTATATTTGTAATTAACTCATATTATGGTAGGGAAATACATTATAATTTTAAATTAAGCTTTCCATTCGCACAGTAAGGAGCGCTGGTTTGATATTAAGCTAATAATAGACACAGATGGTCAATGACTGCACCATGATGCAATAGATTCCAAATAAGGAAACACTGGCTGAAGTTCTCACCTTGCTAGATGTTCAGTTCTGAGTTTAAACTAAAGGCCACATTAAGGCCTTCTTGTTCAGGCCATCTGTGAAGTGGGGAGGGGAGTTGTTGGCAGTGACTCACCAATGTTTGCATATGAGTGTTCTTTTTTTGCATAATCCCTTGCACAGTTCCAGGTAAATCAGTCAGGCATTGATATTGATACTACAAGGGAATTTCTCTGCAATAGAGTATTCTTTATTTTCAAACAAGGAAGATCAATGCAGCATTGATATTTAGAAGGAAATAGGAATTTTATTCTTTCTTTGAAAGTAATAATACATGTCAATAACATATCCTGAGCAGATGTATCTGCCAAATATACCGTCTCATGTTGTGCTGTATCCAGCTGTCAATTTGGCAATTCCCTTTACTTACCAGAAGAATTTCATCCCTCTTTCCCGTAATGAATTCCAAATAATGCAGCATCATACTAGATGAGCCACAGTTTTCATGTGAAATGACTTAACTATGATTTTCCATAATACTTTGGCTAGCTGCTTGGTCTTCTGGGAATTTTCATGATGTTGTGAAAAATGTACAAATTTGCGAGCCTTTCAATAAACAAATTGAAGGGAATGACACAGCAGTGAAAATTAAACATTACTAAATATATTTCTTTGTAATGTAGCACTTCCAAGTATCAGAATTATGCAGCTATTACCGATTACGGATTACGCAAATTGCAAAAGAACATTTTGGACAGACTCTCATTCATGCATGCTTTTCCCTTGGATTATTCAATCCTCCAGGGTTTTGGAGTTCCTAAGATTAAAAATGAACCTCTGATATCATGCTGCAGTTAACCCTGGAGAAACATTATAAGGATATGAAAAGGAATGTATGCATATTTTAAAATATTCTTTGACTGCTTTCATTTATTAGTTATAGCTATCAGGATTAAAAACTTGCTGAGAAATGAATCTCAGGGTAGTATATGTTGACATATATGTACTTTGATAATAAATTTATTTTGAACTTTGAACTTAACTGTCAGTCAGACCGTGTGAGCACAAAAAGAAATCAGAAGTGCTGGAAACTTTCAGAAATTCAGGTGGCATCTGTGGAAAGAGAAACAAATTCTAGGGGTTCAAAGACTTTTTGTGAGGACCCTTTCGTTATTTGAGCTTGTCCGATGTTCGGTTTCCAATGGTTATCGCAAGACAATTCATGCAAGGATCAATGTGTCTGGTAAATACTGCTGGAAGTATAGAGGCAAAATGAGTAGCGGTAGTTATCAGATTGCAAGCACAGATCAAAATGGGTTAATACTTTCATAGAATGTGGGCATGTCGGTTAAGCATTTAGTGCCCAGTCACTGGGGTTTGCAGGACGGTAAAGGGTACTGATGAACAACCTCCTTGAGCCATTGCAGTCCCGGCATTGTCAGGCAGGAAATCCCAGTATAATTAGCAGTGACAATGAAGGAAAGACAATTTATTTCCAGTGCATGTCAAAATAGTATGCAATCTGGAGGATAAATTGAGGTAGTAGATGATTGACAGCTAATGGCGGTTTGAGAAGTCTTGGGAATTACATTTTGTTAGATGAGGTAACATTTGGAGCTCCAGTGCAGGATGAATGGAATGAACACTAAGGGAAATGAAGATACAAATCAAGCAGGCTGAGTTGGCTTGGATATTGTTGAGCTTCTGAATGCTTTAGGATCTGAATTCATCCGGGCAAACTCTCATAATCATGCCTTGGAGAGTGGATGCGTAGAGAGAGTTTTTCCATTAGTAGGAGAGTCTAAAATCCAAGAGGGCAGAATCAGAATAAATCCTTTTAAAACTGAGATGAAGAGAAATTTCTTCAGCCAGGTGGTGGCAAATCTGTGGAATTTGATGCCACAGAGGCCTGTGGAGGCCAAGCTATTGGGAATATTGATTTCTTTTTTGTTTGGTAAAGGGATTAAGCTGTCTGGGGACAAAGACGGAAAATGGGATTGAAAATCAGCCATGACTGAATGGCAGAGAAGACTCAATGGCCAAATGGCCTAATCCTGCTCCTATATTGTACGGGCTTGGTCTTGCTGATGACCAGAAATGCCCAGTACTCATTTGTGACAAAGTTCAAAGTAAAATTAATGTACAACCCTATAATTCAAATTTACTTGTGGGTAAACTCAATAAGTCCAAGAATCATAATAGAATCAATGGAAGACTGCACACAAAAGTGTGGACAAATAACCAATGTGCAAAAGCAACAAATGTGCAAATACAAAAGAAAAAAGAAATAATAATAAAAAATAAATATGTAATAACTATTGATAACTGTGAAGAGTCCTTGAAAGGGGGTCAATAGGTTGTGGGAACAGTTCTGTGATGAGGCAAGTGAAGTTGTCTCCTCTGGTTTAAGAGCCTGATGGTTGAGGGTAATAACTGTTCCTGACTTGGTGGTGAGAGCCCTGAGACTCCTGCACCTTCTCCCTAATGGCAGCAGTGAGAAGAAAGTATGACCTGGGTGGTGGGGGTCCCTGAAGATTGATGCTGCATTCCTATGACAGTGCTCCATGTAGATGTGCTAAATGGTGGGGATGGCTTTACCTATGATAGACTGGGTCGTATCCACTACTTTTTGTAGTATTTTCCATTCAAGGGCATTGGTGTTTCCTATTTAGTCTGTGATGCAACCAGTTAATATACTCTCCACCGTACATCTATAGAAATTTGTCAAAGTTTTAAATGTCATGCCAAATCTTCGCAAACTTCTAAGGCAGTAAAGGTGCTGCTGTGCTTTCTTTGTAATTGTACTTACGTGCAGGGCCCAGGACAAGCCCTCTGAAGTGATAACACCAAGGAATTTAAAGTTGCTGACCTCCTCCACCTCTAATCTCCTGATGAGGTTTGGTTTCATCCTCCTGAAGTCAATAATCAGCTCCTTGGTCTTACTGACATTGAGTGAGAGGTTGTTGTTGTGGCACCACATTTAATTCAGCTTAAGACAGTGGAGTCGTCAGCAAACTGGAGCTGTGCTGAGCCCTACAGTCATAAGTATGAAGTGAGTAGGACAGGGGATAAGCACACAGCCTTGTGGTGCACCCGTGATGTTGGAGATTGAATGGTGTTGTAGCAACCACCTTGCAGTCAAAGTTAGTAAGATCAGGGAGCTGATTGTGGACTTCAGAAAGGGTGGAACAAGGGAACATGAACCAATCCTCATGGAGGGATCGCAAGTGGAGAGAGTGAGCAATTTGAAGTTCCTGGGTATCAATACCTCTGAGGACCTAAACTGGTCACAACATATTGATGCAGCTATAAAGAAGACAAGGCAGCAGCTATATTTCATTCAGAGTTTGAAGAGTTTTGATTTGTCACCTAAAACACTTGTAAACTTCTACAGATGTCACCGATGGGGGTGTGCTGACTGGCTGCATCACTGTCTGGTCTTGTGGAGTGGGGAGGGGAGCACTACTGCACAGGATCGAAGTAAGTTGCAGGAAGTTGTAAAATTAGTCAGCTTCATCATGGGTACTGGTCCCCGTGGCATCCAAGATATCTTCAAGGAGTGGTGCCTCAGGAAGGCAGCGTCCATTATTAAGGACCTCCCCCTCACCACCAGGACATGCCCTCTTCACTACCTGCATTCAATGGAAAAGTAAGTATGAAAGAAATGTTGGATATGCCCAATGGCTAGCACCTGCCCAGCACAAATGTTGGCATCTCTATGGATCCCTTTTACCTCCCCCATGGAAGAATGCTGAAGCCAGTCTATTATCAACTGATCTCTACACACAGGGAATGAGTAGGTATGGCCGCAAGGCAGCAGAGGTTTGAAATCAGAATTATCCCTCTCTTAGATGGGCTGCCTTCCCAGGATGACGAGCTCCATCTACCCGAAGTGCTGGTTTTAAGGTGCCAGGACTCAAGGTATATAGACAATAGACAATAGGTGCAGGAGTAGGCCATTCGGCCCTTTGAGCCAGCACTGCCATTCACTGTGATCATGGCTGATCATCCACAATCAGTATCCAGTTCCTGCCTTATCCCCATAACCTTTGATTCCACTACCTTTAAGAGCTCTATCCATCTCTTTTTTTTGAAAGCATCCAGAGACTTGGCCTCCACAGCCTTCTGGGGCAGAGCATTCCATATAACTACCACTCTCTGGGTGAAAAGGTTTTTCCTCAACTCAGTTCTAAATGGCCTACCCCTAATTCTTAAACTGTGGCCTTTGGTTCTGGACTCACCCATCAGCAGGAACATGCTTTCTGCCTGCAGCGTGTCCAATCCCTTAATAATCTTATATGTTTCAATATGATCCCCTCTCAGCCTTCTAAATTCCAGAGTATACAAGCCTAGTCACTCCAATCTTTCGATATATGACAGTCCCGCCATCCCGGGAAATAACCTTGTGAACCTACGCTGCACTCCCTCAATAGCAAGAATGTCCTTCCTCAAATTTGGAGACCAAAACTGCACACAGTACTCCAGGTGTGCTCTCACCAGGGCCCTGTGCAGCTGCAGAAGGACCTCTTTGCTCTTATACTCAATTCCCCTTGTTATGAAGGCCAGCATGCCATTAGCTTTCTTCACTGCCTGCTGTACTTGCATGTTTGCTTTCAGTGACTGATGTACAAGAACACCTAGATCTCCTTGTGCTTCCCCTTTTCCTAACTTGACTGCATTTAGATAATAATCTGCCTTCCTGTTCTTACCACCAAAGTGGGTAACCTCACATTTATCCACATTAAACTGCATCTGCCATGCATCTGCCCACTCACCCAGCCTGTCCAAATCACCCTGCATTCTCATAACATCCTCCTCACATTTTACACTGCCACCCAGCTTTGTGTCATCGGCAAATTTGCTAATGTTACTTTTAATTCCCTCATCTAAATCATTAATATATATTGTAAACAGCTGCGGTCCCAGCACGGAACCCTGCGGTACCCCACTGGTCACCACCTGCCATTCCGAAAGGGACCAGTTAATCGCTACTCTTTGTTTTCTGTCAGCCAACCAACTTTCAATCCATGTCAGTACTCTGCCCCCAATATCATGTGCCCTAATTTTGCCCACTAATCTCCTATGTGGGACTTTATCAAAGGCTTTCTGAAAGTCCAGGTACATTACATCCACTGGCTCTGCCTTGTCCATTTTCATAGTTACATCCTCAAAAAATTCCAGAAGATTAGTCAAGCATGATTTCCCCTTCATAAATCCATGCTGACTCGGACTAATCCTGTTACTACTATCCAGATCTGTCGTAATCTCATCTTTTATAATTGACTCCAGCATCTTTCCCACCACCGACGTCAGGCTAACCGGTCTATAATTCCCTGTTTTCTCTCTTCCTCCCTTCTTGAAGAGAGGGACAACATTAGCCACCCTCCAATCCACAGGAACTGATCCTGAATCTATAGAACATTGGAAAATGATTACCAATGCGTCCACGATTTCTAAAGCCACCTCCTTAAGTACCCTGGGATGCAGACCATCAGGTCCCGGGGACTTATCAGCCTTCAGACCCAACAGCCTATCCAACATCATTTCCTGCCTAATATAAATTTCCTTCAATTCATCCATTACCCTAGGTCCTTTGGCCACTATTACATCAGGGAGATTGTTTGTGTCTTCCCTAGTGAAGACAGATCAAAAGTACCTGTTCAACTCATCTGCCATTTCCTTGTTCCCCATAATAAATACACCCGCTTCTGTCTTCAAGGGCCCAATTTTGGTCTTAACTATTTTTTTCCTTTTCACATACCTAAAGAAGCTTTTACTATCCTCCTTTATATTCTTGGCTAGTTTTCTTTCGTACCTCATTTTTTCTCCACGTATTGCCTTTTTAGTTACCTTCTGTTGCTCTTTAAATGTTTCCCAATCCTCCGGCTTCCCACTTGTCTTTGCTATGTTATACTTCTTTTCTTTTATTTTTATACTGTCCATTACTTCCCTTGTCAGCCACGGCCTCCCTTTACTCCCCTTAGGATCTTTCTTCCTCTTTGGAATGAACTGATCCTGCACCTTCTGCATTATTCCCAGAAACACTTGCCATTGCTGTTCCACTGTCATCCCTGCTAGGGTATTGTTCCATTGAACTTTGGCCAGCTCCTCCCTCATAGCACCATAGCTCCCTTTGTTCAACTGTAATACTGACACTTCTGAGTTTCCCTTCTCCCTCTCAAATTGTAGATTAAAACGTATCATATTATGGTCACTACCTCCTAATGGCTCCTTTACCTCGAGGTCCCTGCTCAAATCCGGTTCATTGCACAACACTAAATCTAGAATTGCGTTCTCTCTGGTAGGCTCCAGTAAAAGAAGTTCTAAGAATCCATCTCAGAGGGACTCCACAAACTCCCTTTCTTGGGGTCCAGTACCAACCTGATTCCTCCAGTCTACCTGCATGTTGAAGTCCCCCATAACAACAGTAGCATTACCTTTGCGACATGCCAATTTTAACTCTTGATTCAACTTACACTCTACATCCAGACTACTGTTTGGGGGCCTGTAGATAACTCCCATTAGGGTCTTTCTATCCTTAGAATTTCTCAGTTCTATCCATACTGACTCTACGTCTCCTGATTCTATGTCCCCCTTCGCAAGGGACTGAATATCATTCCTCACCGACAGAGCCACCCCACCCCCTCTGCCCATCAGTCTGTCCTTTCGATAGGACGTATAGCCTTGAATATTCATTTCCCAGGCCCTGTCCACTTGAAGCCATGTCTCTGTTACTCTCACAACATCATACTTACCAATTTCCAACTATGCATCAAGCCCATATACATATAAATGTATATACAGTATATTATAAATTACACCTACTATACAGACATCCACAGCATAGTAAATTTTAAATTGCCCTGTTCAGGCTTATAGATTTAATTGCTATGAAGAATTTCTTATTCTTGTGGGTTAATGTCTTTCCTGACAAGGGGGTGTCACTCCACTTGGCAAGGAAAACTTGTGGCTGTGAAACAATTTCAGGTTCCGGGGCCTCCTCCGTCATGGTTGTCGAAGTTCTCTCTGGAACTGTTGGAGGTGATTCTGACAGCTCTGGATACCTTTCTTCTGGATGTGTTGGCATCTCAAACAGTGCAAGGCAAGCTGCTTGATCCGCTGATCTATGCCTGTCCAACGTGCAAAGCTTCAAGCCAAAGCTTTCATTTCGACTATGCCGAGATGCTTGGCATATCTCTCCTCCAACACTTTAGCTCTCAGCTTGGATGACACAGCTCTCAATTCCCACATAAGGCAACCCCCATCAAAGGCAAGTTCATCCTGGCACCGGAAAAAATGAGTGAACTAGGATTTTTGTTGCATATTCCAACCATTTTGTGTGGCTATGAAGATGAAGACTTGAGGCAGTGTGGAATCTTTTCTCATTTCCCTTTGGGTCATCTCTTGTGTAATAAAAGGACTAATAGGTCCAGTTGTAGATCCACATGTGTTGGTGATAATAGACCCGATCTGATTTTAGTTCCGGCAGTTTTCTCAATGTTTATGAGAGTAAAACCAGCCGGGCAATAACAACCACTAAAAGGACCAAGAAGGGTTCTTCTCTGCACATACTTAGCCAGGGTGGAGTCAAGGATGTTATGCTACGAGTTCCTGTGGGAGATAAAAACCAGCCACTAAACATTGCACTTATATGGTACTATTCAATGTGGACTGGTACAAGCTCAGCTGTGTTCTTCCTACAACTGAACAACAAACTGGTATTTACTGTGGAAGCCTCTTGGGCAAAATACCAAAAGTCAGTCAGCATCCTCACAAAAATTCTCCAGCATGAACCAATACCCTCCAGGGAGAAGACAAAAGAAATTTGGTGGTAATTTTATTTGAATATGACAATGCAACAGTGTGAAGCTATCAAAAAAGTTGAAGTAATATTCTTTGGGATCCGATATCATGTCAGGTTTAGCAAAGAGGGAACTCAAGAGACTGCAGATACTGGAATCTGCAGCAGCATGTAGAAGGCTGAAGGAACAACAGATTGGGCGGCATCTATGGAGGGAAGTGGACAGTGAAGGTTTCAGGTTTAATCTGTTCATCAGGATTGAAAGATAGAAGGGAGATAGCCAGTGTAAGAACGTGAAGGGAAGGTCTGGAGCATGAGCTGTCATTGACAGGTGGAGAAGAAAAGAAGAGCTGGGAAGGAAAAATTGAGATCCTGAGGTCTCTTATCAGGAATGAACTGTGGAGTGTGACAAATCAAGCTGACCTTATCTAACCCTTTTCCTCTGATTCCCCCTCTGTGATCTGAGTCCAGATGAGGGGTCTCAACACGAAGTGTTAATTAACCATTTCCCTTCAACCCCACTGAATTCCACCAGCATCTGTGTTCGATTTTATTCAAAAGAATATTAGACAGTAAATTAAGTTCATTTTGTTATTATTCTGAATCCAACTAATTGAAATTAACTTTCAAAATTTGTTAGACATGCACAAAATTTGCAGAGAGAGAGGGCAAAATCAGGAGAGGTTTAATTGAATAGCTCTTTTAATAATCTGGTGTAGAAATACTGGATTGAATGGCATCCTTCTGTGCTACTGGCCTCGGAGTGTTTCCAAAGAACATCTCTGCTAATTACATAATTTTAAGGCGTGGTCACCGATACAAAATAGACAACATGGCAGTCTGTTGCACAGAACAAGATCTTGCATCAATGATGTGATAATTAATAGATAATCCATCTCTAGTGAAGTTAGTTGAAGGATAAGTATTGAATAACACGCTGGGGAAACCTCCCCTGTTTTATCTAAATGATTTCATGGAAGCTTTTATGTTCACTTAAGCTGGAGTATTTGTGTCAGTTCAATATCTTTTACAATAATGATAACATATCCCTAACAATCTCTAGACTTCCATTTCCAGTTCACTCAGTTCCACATAAGATGTACATTTTTTGAAATAGAGAAACATTCCCTAATTCAATTTAAAGTGGTTCATAGAGCACATATGTCCAAAGATAAGTTAGCGCGTTTTTACTCGCATATTAATCCTTTCTGTGATAGATGTTCGGGGCAGATAGCCTCTTTAACTCATATGTTTTGGTCTTGCCCTACTTTGGAAACTTTTTGGAGAGATATTTTCAATATTATTTCTAAGATATTAAATATAGATATCTCTCCTCACCCTATTACTGCTATCTTTGGACTACCTAAAATTTCTAGTAATCTTTCCCCTTCAGCCCGTAGAATGATTGCATTTCTTACTTTAATGGCGAAAAGATGTATTTTACAACATTGGAAAGAGCTTAATGCTCCAACTACCTTTTTTTGGTTTTCTCAGACGATTTTATGTTTGAATTTGGAGAAAATTAGAAGTAACCGTTATGATTCTTCATTTAAATTTGAACAGATTTGGGGACCTTTTATTCGATATTTTCATTTAATGTAATACTTACCCTTCTTGTTTTTTTTTCACTGTTTTTAATGGAGGTCGGGATTGAGGACGTGATTTTAAGTTTAACTCTGTTTGGTTTCAAGTTAGCCCATTGCTTTGCTTTGCTTTTAGTTAGTTGCACAGTGGGTTTTTTTTGGGGGTTTTTTTTTTCTTTTTTTTCCATTGATATATATAAAATTTAGTATACTATTATGTTATCTTGGTTTCTTATGTTTAAATTACATTGTTTGTAGTATTTTTTTTGGTATTGATACCTTTTGGAATTTTATTATACTTTAACATTGTATTAATGTTTATATGGCTTACCTTTTTTGTATACTTACTCAATAAAAAGATTTAAAAAGAAAAGAAATAGAGAGACTGAATGAAATAAGTTTTCTTTGCTGGGTTTAAAGATGAGATGATCTGTTTGCTTTTGGATTCGAAGGTGGCTAATGAGAGCACTGTGGAAACCGGGTACCTGACCGGGCAGGTAGTTGAGTAGTTATACAGGGATTCTAAGCGCATCAAATGCATGGACTGAAGGTTCTGAATGCCATCCTGAATGCTTTGTTTCCACTTTGTGCAGTCATGCGCTGCTTGTGGGGAAATTTTGATTTTTCAAGGAGGCTTTGTACACATCCTTCAGTCTTCCCACCTGGGGATCTCTTTCCATGACAAAGCCGAGATTAAATAATCCTCAGATAGTTGTAAACTCTCAAATTTCAACTACCTTTAGTTCATTCTATGAAAGAGTATTAGAGGTTTTAATTATTGCCTTTAACATGAAATTACAGATAGGCTGTTCATTAATATCTCCATCCCTTCCCAAAAGGTACTCCTTCCTATTGCGTTGCTCTGTATTCTAATCAGAACCAGGTTTAATATCACTGGCATATGCTGTGAAATTTATTACCTTTGTGGCAGCAATACAATTCAATACATGATTATATAGAGAAAAAAAACTGTAAGTCTGTAATTCACAGTATTTTCTCTATATTAATTTTATACACACACACACACACACACACACACACACACACACACACACACACACACATATATATATATATATATATATATATGTAAAGTAAAGTAAAGGCATCTGTTAGACTTGTGAGACCATGGATCTGCCCCTGGAAAATCTTCACTCTCCAGGGCGCAGGCCTGGGCAAGGTTGTATGGAAGACCAGCAGTTGCCCATGCTGCAAGTCTCCCCTCTCCACGACACCAATGTTGTCCAAGGGAAGGGCATTAGGACCCATACAGCTTGGCACCAGTGTCGTCGCAGAACAATGTGTGATTAAGTGCTTTGCTCAAGGACACAACACATAGTTGGGATCACGGAGACATGGCTCCAGGGTGACCAAGGATGGGAGCTCAACATTCAGGGATATTCAATATTCAGGAGGGATAGACATGAAAGAAAAGGAGGTGGGGTGGCGTTGCTGGATAGAGAGGAGATTAACGCAATAGAAAGGAAGGACATAAGCCGGGAACATGTGGAATCGATATGGGTAGAGCTGCATAACACTAAGGGGCAGAAAACGCTGGTGGGAGTTGTGTACAGGCCATCTAACAGTAGTAGTGAGGTTGGGGATGGTATTAAACAGGAAATTAGAAATGTGTGCAATAAAGGAAGAGCAGTTATAATGGGTGACTTCAATCTACATGTAGATTGGGTGAACCAAATTGGTAAGGGTGCTGAGGAAGAGGATTTCTTGGAATGTATGCAGGATGGTTTTTTGAACCAACATGTCGAGGAACCAACTAGAGAGCAGGCTATTCTAGACTGGGTATTGAGCAATGAGGAAGGGTTAATTAGCAATCTTGTCGTGAGAGGCCCCTTGGGTAAGAGTGACCATAATATGGTGGAATTCTTCATTAAGATAGAGAGTGACATAGTTAATTCAGAAACAAAGGTTATGAACTTAAAGAAGGGTAACTTTGAAGGTATGAGACATGAATTAGCTAAGATAGACTGGCAAATGACACTTAAAGAGTTGACGGTGGATATGCATTGGCAAGCATTTAAAGGTTGCATGGATGAACTACAACAATTGTTCATCCCAGTTTGGCAAAAGAATAAATCAAGGAAGATAGTGCACCCGTGGCTGCCAAGGGAAATTAGGGATAGTATCAATTCCAAAGAAGAAGCATACAAATTAGCCAGAAAAAGTGGCTCACCTGAGGACTGGGAGAAATTCAGAGTTCAGCAGAGGAGGACAAAGGGCTTAATTAGGAAGGGGAAAAAGGATTATGAGAGAAAACTGGCAGGGAACACAAAAACTGACTGTAAAAGCTTTTATAGATATGTGAAAAGAAAAAGATTGGTTAAGGCAAATGTAAGTCCCCTACAGACAGAAACAGGTGAATTGATTATGGGGAGCAAGGACATGGCAGACCAATTGAATAATTACTTTGGTTCTGTCTTCACTAAGGAGGACATAAATAATCTTCTGGATATAGTAGGGGACAGAGGGTCCAGTCAGATGGAGGAACTGAGGGAAATACATGTTAGTAGGGAAGTGGTGTTAAGTAAATTGAAGGGATTAAAGGCAGATAAATCCCCAGGGCCAGATGGTCTGCATCCCAGAGTGCTTAATGAAGTAGCCCAAGAAATAGTGGATGCATTAGTGATAATTTTTCAAAACTCTTTAGATTCTGGACTAGTTCCTGAGGATTGGAGGGTGGCTAATGTAACCCCACTTTTTAAAAAAGGAGGGAGAGAGAAACCAGGGAATTATAGACCGGTTAGCCTAACATCGGTGGTGGGGAAACTGCTAGAGTCAGTTATCAAAGATGTGCTAACAGCACATTTGGAAAGCGGTGAAATCATCGGACAAAGTCAGCATGGATTTGTGAAAGGAAAATCATGTCTGACAAATCTCATAGAATTTTTTGAGGATGTAACTAGTAGAGTGGATAGGGGAGAACCAGTGGATGTAGTATATTTGGATTTTCAAAAGGCTTTTGACAAGGTCCCACACAGGAGATTCGTGTGCAAACCTAAAGCGCACAGTATTGGGGGTAAGGTATTGATGTGGATAGGGAATTGGTTGGCAGACAGGAAGCAAAGAGTGGGAATAAATGGGACCTTTTCAGAATGGCAGGCAGTGATTAGTGGTGTACCGCAAGGCTCAGTGCTGGGACCCCAGTTGTTTACAATATATATTAATGACTTGGATGAGGGAATTAAATGCAGCATCTCCAAGTTTGCGGATGACACGAAGCTGGGTGGCAGTGTTAGCTGTGAGGAGGATGCTAAGAGGATGCAGGGTGACCTGGATAGGTTGGGTGAGTGGGCAAATTCATGGCAGATGCAATTTAATGTGGATAAATGTGAAGTTATCCACTTTGGTGGCAAAAACAGGAAAACAGATTATTATCTGAATGGTGGCCCATTAGGAAAAGGGGAGGTGCAACGAGACCTGGGTGTCATCATACACCTGTCATTAAAAGTGGGCATGCAGGTACAGCAGGCGGTGAAAAAGGCGAATGGTATGCTGGCATTTATAGCGAGAGGATTCGAGTACAGGAGCAGGGAGGTACTACTGCAGTTGTACAAGGCCTTGGTGAGACCACACCCGGAGTATTGTGTGCAGTTTTGGTCCCCTAATCTGAGGAAAGACATCCTTGCCATAGAGGGAGTACAAAGAAGGTTCACCAGATGGATTCCTGGGGTGGCAGGACTTTCATATGAAGAAAGACTGGATGAACTGGGCTTGTACTCGTTGGAATTTAGAAGATCGAGGGGGGATCTGATTGAAACGTATAAGATCCTAAAGGGATTGGACAGGCTAGATGCAGGAAGATTGTTCCCGATGTTGGGGAAGTCCAGAATGAGGGGTCACAGTTTGAGGATAAAGGGGAAGCCTTTTAGGACCGAGATTAGGAAAAACTTCTTCACACATAGAGTGGTGAATCTGTGGAATTCTCTGCCACAGGAAACAGTTGAGGCCAGTTCATTGGCTATATTTAAGAGGGAGTTAGATATGGCCCTTGTGGCTAAAGGGATCAGCGGGTATGGAGGGAAGGCTGGTACAGGGTTCTGAGCTGGATGATCAGCCATGATCATACTGAATGGCGGTGCAGGCTCGAAGGGCCGAATGGCCTACTCCTGCACCTATTTTCTATGTTTCTATGTTTCTATGTTGCCTCGGCTGGGGCTCGAACTCACGACCTTCAGGTTGCCAGTCCAATGCCTTAACCACTTGGTCACATGCCCACATATATATATATATATATATATATATATAAATTGTTAAATTAAATAAATTGTGCAAGAAAAGAAATTAAAAAGTAATGAGGTGGTGCTTACGGGTTCAATGTCAGAAATTCAGAAATTGGATGGCAGAGGGGAAGAAGGTGTTCTTGAATCGTTGAGTGTGTGTCTTCAGGCTTCTGTACCTCTTTCCAGATGGTAACAATAAAAACAGGGCAGATCCTGGGTGATGGGTGTCCTTAATGATGGATGCCGCCTTTTCGAGGCACCACTCGTTGAATTTGTCTTGGATACAACGGAAGGCTGATACAACTACCACAAATTTTCCATGCAGTTAAAAGAAAGCTAAAATATGCCCCTAGAAATTAATGCTAGTCCCATCCACAGTAAGGATGACTGAGAATGATTTTATGCACATAATTTAAGAGAGATGTGAAGGATTAGCTTCATTTGTCACATGTACATTGAAACCTACAGTGAAATGTGTTGTTTGCATCAAATCAAATCTGCGAGGACTGTGCTGGGTAGCCTGCAAGTGTCATCATTCTACCAGTGTCAACAGAGCATGCCCACAACTCATTAACCCTAACACGCACAAAATGCTGGAGAAACTCAGCAGGTCGGGCAGCATCCGTGGAAACGAACAGTCAACATTTCGGGCCGAGACCCTTCGTCAGGACTGAAGAGGGAGGGGGCAGGGGCCCTATAAAGAAGGTGGGGGGGAGGGTGGGAAGGAGAAGGCTGGTAGGTGCCAGGTGAAAAACCAGTAAGGGGAAAGATCAAGGGGTCAGGGAGGGCGAGCAGGGAGGAGATAGGTGAGTAACGAATCGTAAGCACAAAATAATCTGCAGATACTGGGACCAAAGCAACACTTACAGTATGCTGGAGGAACTCAGCAGGTCGGGCAGCACCTCGGGGATAGGTGAAGAAGGAATAGGGGAAATAGAAATAGGGGAAAGCACAATGCATAGTAGAAGGAAGCGGAATCATGAGGGAGGTGATAGGCAGCTTGATCTTTCCCCTTACTGGTTTTTCACCTGGCACCTACCAGCCTTCTCCTTCCCACCCTTCCCCCATCTTCTTTATAGGGCCCCTGCCCCCTCCCTCTTCAGTCCTGATGAAGGGTCTCGGCCCAAAATGTTGACTGCTTATTTCCACAGATGCTGCCCGACCTGCTGAGTTCCTCCAGCGTTTTGTGCATGTTGCTTTGACCCCAGCATCTGCAGAATATTTTGTGTTTACGATTCACTAACCCTAACCTTACATCTTTGGAATGTGGGAGGAAACCGAGTATCCAGAAACCCACAGCATCAATGGGTGAACTTATAAGCTCCTTACAGACAGTGACGGGAATCGAACCTGATCTTACAGACAGTTTTTGTAAAGAGTTTTGCTAACCATTACGTTACCATGCCGATTGCAATTGTCCCCTTTATGGCATTTCTTCTGGAGAAATGATCCTGCTCAATTGGGAGAAGTTGTTCCAGTGCCTGCTAGACTTTTGCTTCCTCTGATCTTTGGACAGACTTAGTTTTATGAGTAAGTTGACTAAGTTGTACCTTGGACTGTGAGCCCAGATATAAATCCAGGCCTGTCTCTTATTCACTGGATGACAGATTATTATCAATAAACCTTTGCCCAGAACAGCACTCCTGGTCAGTGATTCTAAATGTAGTTTATATTAATTTCAAAATACTATAACCTGCTTCCAAGATGTTATCGCATTGAAGAGTAAAGTTTGTAAGCAAGGTAAAATGCACAACACTACATGTTTGGTGTTGCTGAATAAGGATGAATTTGTTGACGGTTTAGTTTTTAGAAGTCTCATTCTTGCATGTAGAGTTAATTACTCCAGTTTCTAATATTGGTGAAAATTCACATGATTCATTTGGTTCTTACAGTGTTTACATACGTTAAATATTTTACAATGATTTATTACAGTGCCAAAGATCCAGATGAAATCATCTATGATGTTTATTGGAAAACATTATCAAAGGACAGTAATCTTATTTTGACTACAGTGTAATTCAAAAGCACCATTTTGCTGATAAAATGACATTATCTGAATCTCCAATTTTAATTTGGATCTCCAGCTACTTCACATAAATGGCCAAGGATATAAAATTCATTACTTGTACAAAGAAGAAAAGCAGCAGTAGAATTAAGTAGATCAATTTACCCTATTAAAGGCTGATTTTTTACTGTCTCCCAGATTGTCTATGGTGTTTGCTGATTTCTAAACAGGCTTATCGCTGCGTTATGATTATGAAGCATACACATTACTCTTGTCTCGTGAGGATTCTGAATCAAAGATAACATTTTGTTATTGTAAAGAAATTCCCGGACTTGATAGTAAAACAAAAAATAGCAACATGTGACAGTGCTGATGACTATGAATGTGTGAGCTGATACAAGGAAGACTTTCTGCACATCATGGAAAATCTGAAACTATTCAGAGAACAATGACATTTACATAGAAAGTTCTTTTCCATTTAAAGAAATTTTAGTCACTGTTTTGTTACTATTTGCACTAGACAATGGTATTTGAGATGAGCTGAGTAAAAACATTGACCATTTCTTTTGCAGTCTTGCTTCTATTCCATCTTGTTTAGAATTGGAATTTGTTCATTATTGTCATATGCTATATTCTCTGAGCTGGCTAGTTTATCTGACCCACCTGAGCTAAACTGCTCAGTAAACGAAATGGTTGATTCTTTCTACAATAACTTGACAAATATATTAAACACAGTGGCCTACTTAGGGTTAAAAAGAAATCACATGGTAAAATGTTGTCATGGTTAAACAATTCTGACTGTGAGCTCAAAAGATCATCCTGAGAGAAAATTAAGGAAAACTGGACAAGACGTCCACCATAATATTTTCAAGGAAAAACTAATTTCCATTAACACTGTTATATGCTGTACAAGAAGAGCCCAGTTTTCCAATATTATTACAAAGAATAGCAGCAATTCAACCAACTCAAAAACTTTCTGAATGAGAACAATATTCTAGAAGAGATTCATAAACACAAAAGATTCTGCAGTGCTGGAAATCCAGAGTATTGCACACAAAATGCTGGAGGAACTCAGCAGGTCATGCAGCATCTATGGAAAAGAATAGACAGTTGACTTTTCAGGCAGAGATCCTTCATCAGGACTGGGAAAAAAGTTTCAGTCAGATATTAGGGCAAATCACAGCGTGGAGATTGCCCTTACCAAAAATTGTCGATGACCTTAGAATCAGCACTGATGCTAACAGGGTCTTAGTTCAAACTCTTCTAGATCTAAGTGCTGCCTTCGACAAAATTGACCACAGCATTCTCCTAGATCACCTTGCAGACTAGGTTGTCCTCTCTGGTAGAGTCCTTAACTGGTTCTGCTCACATACATGTATCTTGGAGAGAAATTTTTTTGTCTGTCTTGGAGACCAATTTTCTAAGAGATACAATGTACTTTTTGATGTTGCTCAGGGAAGCTGTCTTGGTCCCCTCTTCTCCTTATACATGCTCCCCTTAGGAGAAGTCATTAGAGTGTACGCACTTGACCTCCCTAGTTATGCAGATGACACACAGTTGTATATCTTGATTGAACCTGATGATGATAATACCCTACCTTCTCTGACTTCTGGTATGACTGCAATACACCAATACATGAACAATAATTTTCTAAAACTAAATGAAGATAAACTGAAATACTTTTGATAAACTTCTTGATAAGCATAGGAGTTTGGCTCCCCTTGTAAAATCAGAAGTATCTAGATGTTATCCTTGCTCCAGAGACGAATTTTAAATGCCACAAAAAGAAAGTGACCCAAGTAGCATTTCTATACTAAAGAAATATATCACATAACAATGCTGTAAAACTAATTCACGCCTTTATATTGAATAGACTAGATTAGTACAATGCACTTTTTACAGGCCTTCCAAAGCAATCTATTGACGAACTTCAACTTCAGATTATGAGAACACTCAGTCCTCTTTTATTGTCATTTAGAAATGCACCTATGCATTAAGAAATGATACAATGTTTCTCTGGAGTGATATCACAGAAAACAGGACAAACCAAAGACTAACACTGACAGAACCACATAATTATAACATATAGTTACAGCAGTACAAAGCAATACCATAATTTGATGAAGAACAAACCATGGGCATGGTAAATAAAGTCTCAACAGTTTCTGAGTCGATCGACTCCCGAGTCCCCGATAGCACACGGCAAAAGGGAGAAACTCTCTGCCATAAAACTCCAGGCACCGTCAACTTGCCGATGCCTTGGAAGCAGCCGACCATAGCCGACACTGAGTCTGTCTGTCCGAAAACTTCGAGCTTCCGACCAGCCTCTCTGATACAGCCTCCCGAGAGCCATCCTCTGCCGAGCGCCTTCAACCTCACCCTGGCTGCTGAAACCCGCAAAGCCGAGGATTTCAGGGCCTTTTGCTCTGGAGATTCCGGTCACACAGTAGCAGCGGCAGCGAAGCGGGCATTTCAGAAGTTTTCCAGATGTTCCTCCGTACTGTCACGTCCGTCTCCATCACATCAGGATTGTGCACGGTCCCCTACTTGACAGAGAACAGACATCATCAACAAAGTGGCCGCACACGCTGCCATCGCGCTGCCATCTCCTCCTCCTCCCTTATTCAGAATGCTGCTGCTAGGCTTTTAACTAAAACTAAGGTGAGGGAGCATATCACTTCCATCCTAACTACTCTGGATTTGGTTCCTGAATCTTTTAGAATTGATTTTAAATTTCTCTGACTTGTTTTTAAAACTCTCAATAGTCGGGGAATGGAAAACATCATAGAATCGTGTTCATTTTATAATCCTGCTTGAGCTCTCAGGTCTTCTTCCACCAGTTTCTTAAATTTAAATGATCTTCCTCGAAAAGATAATTGGCAGGTGAGCTTTTTTGAACTATGCTCCTTAACTGTGGAACTCAATACATACAACTATAAGGGATGCAGACTCAGTGGACACTTGCAAACGCAAGTTCAAAACCTTTTTAAAACCTCATACATTTTAATTCCACGTCCCATTCCCATTCTGATATGTCAATCCATGGCCTCCTCTACTGTCGAGATGTAGCCACGCTTAGGTTGGAGGAACAACACCTTATATTCCGACTCGGTAGCCTCCAACCTGATGGCATAAACATTGATTTCTCTAATGTCCGTTAACGCCCCTCCTCCCCTTCTTACCCCATCCCTAATTTATTTTTTTTTCTCTCTCTCTTTCCCTCTCACAATAACTCCTTGCCTGTTCTCCATCTTCTTCTGGTGCTCCCCTCCCTCCTTTTTTCTTCCAAGGTGTTCTGTCCCATGATCCTCCCCCTTCTCCAGCCTTGTATCCCTTTTGCCAATCAACTTCCCAGCTCTTGACTTCATCCCTCCCCCTCCTGTCTTCTCCTATCATTTCGGGTCTCCCCCTCCCCCTCGCACTTTCAAATCTCTTACTATCTCTTTTTTCCGTTAGTCCTGATGAAGAGTCTTGACCCGAAATGCTGCCTGTAGATTCAGTCTTATAGATGCTGCCTGGCCTGCTGCGTTCCACCAGCATTTTGGGCGTGTTGCTTGAATTTCCAGCATCTGCAGATTTTCTTCTGTTTATTTTTTTATTTAACCTTGCTTTTAACTAACATCTCTTTATCTTTTATTTTCATGTTTGCACTTTGTCCCATTATAAAGCACTTTGAACTACATTGTCTGTATGAAAAGTATTTATAAATAAATTATTACTATCATTATTATTATTACATGTACCGAGATGCATTGAAAAACTAGTTTTACAAGTGGTCCACACAGTTTATTTCAAAACTTATGTACATCGTGGTAGTACTAGTGAAAAGCAAAATGGAATGCAAAATGTTCTGAGCATATCTGAGTATTTTGATTTGATGATACCATCGGTAAATATAATTTTACTTTTTAAGAAAGGTAGGTGATGAAAAGTGAATTTGTCCCTGGTTTAATGCAGGAAAATTTAATTAGATGTGAATACCTTGTCTATCTATAAAGCTTTAACAGGAAAGCCTCAGTCTTCAATAGAATAAAAAGGGAACTAAAGCTCCAAGAAGGTAGTCTCATCATCTGCAGATTTTCTCTTGTTCATCATTTTGTATCAGTCGTTTCATGTTTCAGTGCTTCTTAAAGTTTATGGAGGACAAAACAAAATGGCACATCTTACTGAATTTTTTGATGTTGTTGCCTAGAATATACAGTAGAAGATGATGTTACTAAATTCTGTGTTCAGGTCCGATTAGGCTGTTCTTTTAAGTAAAATGGTGATCATTACTTGGCAGCCTGCGAAGGCTTTCCAAGTGTAGTGGGATAAAATTATTCCATGCGAAGAGATTACATCCTCTTAATTTCTGCGGCAGCAACTGACACATTCGTTTTGTTTTCAATCATGTGAGCCTCAGCTGGTGCTTTGTGCTTTCGTGTGTGGTCATAGTGATGACAATGAAAAGTTGGCATCTAATCCATGCCCTTTGATAGTTCTGTTTCCAAAACCTGAGATAGCCGCACATCTGTTGCATGTCTTTCAGTAGTGTATTCAGACCCTGAGTCCAGTGTGTGAGACTCCATGGACCATGTCCAAGCTCCTTGGCAGCCCAACCATTCACAAAACAATTTCCAAAGTTAGAAATTGTTTAAATACTCTTAGATGTTTTTCATATGTGCTCATTGGTAAATACAGAGTTAGGTAACTATTATTCCACTACATGTGAGCTGGTCACTGAAGCCAATTCCCAGAGGTATAATCCAATTTAATTTTTTCATTATTCCTGAAGGATATGTGTAACTTAATCCAACTGGCACAAGTTAATTGCTTGTATTTCACCAATCCTGTTTCCCTTCCACTTCCCTTTGATAAAATACATTGTAAAATGGACAACTGGCCCAAACTTGTCAGCTTCTGATGGATGAATTAGATGACAGCTAACCCTTGATAGTCCTTTCAGTCTCTCCTGCATTGTCAGTTCAGTCTCCGGTATAGTACCAGATGATGCTGCTATCATGCATTTGAGATCTGGTTAATATGACAATGACCCTATTTGGAATGGAATTCTTCAGGAGTATTTAAACCGTGCCATATGTGGAGCATTTTGAATATCTGAACTTTCCAGTGTCAGGTCTGTTATGATCCACAACAATGAAAGTAAATTCTAACTTCATTTCACAGATGTCTGTATAACTATAGACTCACATGTAAAGGCTGTAAAAGCAAGATATTTAAATTGCTCTAAAATATCAAAGATCAGAGATATGATTTGGAAAAAAAAAGAATTTTCAGGAGCATGCTTCCTCAACATGAATGTAGTTTTCTAAACCCGTTTTTTAGAGATAGGTTTAATTTTAATTACAAGTTTACATGTTGCTGAACTATGATGATTTACAGAACAGAAATGTGTAATACTTGACACTGACTGAATTAAGATGGCAAGAGTGTAGATCAGCAACTCTGCAAGCTGTAGGAATTTGTACCCACTTTCCTCTTAAATACTGTATACTCCTTTTGAACTAATTTCACTGCAATCTGCAGGATGTAAATTTCCTCTTAACAAAGGACATCAATGAAATTACATCAATGATCTTCAGATTTCACATTCGACGGTTAAGTGCGGAAGAGTTAAGCATGGTGCCTTTGAAGATCAATGCCAAGGCCAAGGCCGAAAATGCGGAAGGGAAGTCAGGATTTGAACCAGGGGGATAAGGCCTTCTCTGTCTACCATCTTGTTACCGAATATACAGCCAATTGAAAATAAGATTGACGATCTCAGGACAAGGCTGCTGTATCAGAGACAGATAAGGCAGGTCTCAATTGTTTGTTGTATTGAGACATGGTTAACAGCGAGCACACCAGGTGCAGCTATCTGACCAGAAGGTTTTACAATTTTCAGTATCGGTCGAGCCTCGAATTTGGGTAAGGAAAGAGATGCCAGCGTATGCTTTTTAGTCAATTCTCATTGGTGCACGGACGTTGAGGTTATGTCAACTTCTTGTTCCCCTGACTTAGAACAACTAACAATTAAATGCAGACCATTCTGCTTGCCTTGAGAGTTCTTATCCCTGATCCTGACTGCAGCTTACATACCACCAGTGGCCGATTATATGCAAGCACTCGCCAAAACTGCACAATGTGTCTGTAAAGGAGGGGAAGAGAAGATGGCGGCGCGACACAGCGTGCACGGCCGCTCCGAAATGATATTGGTATTTGTAAATAGGTACCGTGCACAATCCTGATTTGATGGACACAGACATGAGAAGCAAAGAGGAACATCTGGAGAAACTTCTGAAATACCTGCTTCGCTGCTGCTGTTACTGTGCGATCGAGAATCTCCGGAGGGGAAGGCCCCAAATCCTCGGTTTTGCCTATTGCCTGTTGCTGGGGCCGGGGTCGAAGCGCTCGGCAGAGATGGTGCTCGGTGTCGGAGGCTCGAAGTTTTCGGACGGACTCAAGAGTCAGCTGTGGTCGGGTGCTTCTAGGATGCTGCATCAGCAAGTTTGTGGTGCTGGAGGCTCATGGCAGGGAGAATTTCTCTCTTCTACCGTCTGCGTGAGATTATGGGACTTTCGAGAGACTTTTTTTTATCGTGCACATGGTCTGTTCTTTATCAAATTACGGTATTGGTTTGCACTGTTGTAACTATATGTTATAATTATGTGGTTTTTGTCAGTTTTTTTAGCCTTGGTTTGTCCTGTGTTTCTGTGATATCATATTGGAGGAACATTGTATTCGTTTCTTAATGCATTTCTAAATGACAATAAAAGAGGACTGCGTGTCCTCATAATCTAATTTAATCTAATCTAATAATCTAATAAACAAGAAACGGCCCATCCTGACACATTTCAAATTATGGTTGCTGTCTTTAAACAGGCCTATTTGAAGAAAACCCTGCCCAATGATCACCAGCACATAACCTGTTGCACCAGAAGTCCCAACACACTAGACTACTGCTGCACTATGATAATGAATGCCTATGGTACCTTCCTGAGACCACATTTTGGCAAGTTAGATCATTTGGTTGTACTTCTGTTTCCTCCATACTGACAGAGCCTAGAAAGCAAGGCTCCAGAGATCAAGACAACCAAGAGGTGGTCATGGGAGGATGAGGAACCGTTACAAGATTGCCTTGAGTCAGTGGACTGGACCGTGATCAAGAACTCATCTGAGGACGACTACACCAGGGTCGTTACAGAATTTATTAAAACAGCTGTGGAGGAGTGTATCCCCACAACACCATTCAGGGTTTTCTCCAATCAGAAGCTCTGGATAAACAATGAAATCTAGAACCTGCTGAGAGCCAGATCAGAGGCATTCAGGTCTGGAGATCAAGAATGCCACAAGAGGTGCAGGTATGATCTCCGGAAAGCCGTCTCAAGGGGGAAGTGGAGATTCCGAACTAGACTGGAATCAACGAGGGATGCTCGACAGTTGTGGCAGGGTCTGAATTCCATAACCTCCTACAAAACTAAATCTTGCAACGTAGGGGACAGCAGAGCTTTGCTTCCAGATGAAATCAATGCCTTCTATGCTCACTTTGATCACCAGAATAGGGAGGAACCATCTTGTACCACCATGTCTACCGACGATCCTTTAATCTCAGTATCTGAAGATGACGTGCGGGCTGCCTTCAAGAGAGTGAATCCAAGGAAAGCATCTGGTCCAGATGGAGTATCTGGCTGAGTACTGAAGACCTGTGCTGACCAACTGACTGGAGTATTCATAGATATCTTCAACCTCTTGCACTGGCTGTTTGTTGTACCTACCTGTCTCAAGCAGGTTTCAATCATACCGGTGCCCTAGAAGAGCATGGTAACCTGTCGAAATGATTGTCACATCCACAGTATGAAGTGTTTTGAGAGGCTGATGTTGAAGCACATCAGCTCCTGTCTGAATGGTGACTTGGATCTGTTCCAATTTGCCTACTGAAGCAAGAGGTCAACAGCAGATGCTTTCTCATTGGATCTTTACACAACACTGGAACATCTGGCTGGCAAAAATGCACACATCAGGATGCTCTTTATCAATTACAGCTGACATTTAACACCATCATCCCCTCAAAACTAATGAGTAAACTCCAAGACCTGGGCCTCAATACCTCCTTGTGCAATTTGATCCTGGATTTCCTCACCTGTAGCCCCCAGTCAGTTCGGATTGACAAAAACATCTCCTCCACAATGTCCATCAGCGCAGGAGCATCAAAGGGCTGTGTGCTTAGCTCCCTGCTCTATTTGCTTTACACCTATGACTGTGTGTCTAAGTACAGCTCCAACACCATATACAAGTTTGCTGATGACACCACTCTTGTGGGCTGTATCAAAGTAAAGGCATCCGTTAGTCTTGCGAGACCATGGATCTGCCCCTGGAAAGTCTTCACTCTTCAGGGCGCAGGCCTGGGCAAGGTTGTATGGAAGACCAGCAGTTGCCCATGCTGCAAGTGTCTCCTCTCCACGACACCAATGTTTTCCAAGGGAAGGGCATTAGGACCCATACAGTTTGGCACCAGTGTCGTCGCAGAGCAATGTGTGATTAAGTGCCTTGCTCAACGCCACAACACATGTTGCCTCGGCTGGGGCTTGAACTCACGACCTTCAGGTCGCTAGTCCAATGCCTTAACCACTTGGCCACCTGCCCGCACTAGGGCTGTATTAAAGGGGGTGATGAATCAGCATACAGGAGGGAGATTGAAAACTTGGCTGAGTGGTGTAATAACAACATCCTCTCACTCAATGTCAGTGAGACCAAGGAACTGATTGTAGGTTTCAGGAGAGGGAAACCAGTGGTCCATGGCCAGTAATCATCAGAGGATCAGAGGTGGAAAGGGTCAGTAACTTTAAATACCTGGGTTTCACTATCTCAGAGAACCTGTTCTGGACCCATCATATAAATATTATTGTGAAGAAAGCACAAAAGAGTCTTTACTTCTTCAGGATTCTGTGGAGAATCAACATGTCATTGAAAACCTTGGCAAACTTCCATGGATGTGTGATGAAAAATGTGTTGACTGCATTAAGGCTTGGTATGGGAACACCAATGCCTTTGAGCGGAAATTCGTATAAAATGTAATGGATTTGGCCCTGTACATCACAGGTAATACCCTCCCAATCACTGAACATATCTACATGAAATGTTGCATAGAAAGGCAGCATTCATCATCAAAGATCCTCACCACCCAGGCCATGCTTTTTTCTTACTGCTGCCTTCAGGAAGAACGTACAAATGCCTCTGGACTCGCAACAACAGATCTAGGAACAGCTACTAACCCTCAACTATCAGACTTGAACAAAAGGGGATCGCTACGCTCACTTAAAGATGGGCTCTGTTATATATTGTTATTTCATGCTTGATACTTATGACTGTTTATTTATTATCTGCATTTGCACAGTTTGTTTCCAGTTTCCAGTTATGGTTCTATTGAAAAAGAATCTCAGGGTTGTATGTAATGACATGTACAGCTTGTACTCTGATAATAAATTTTAATTTGAACTTTTTGAACTTTGAATTCTGATGAAGGGACAAACTGCAGGAGGGATTTAGCAAAGTCAGGCAGATCTTGGAGGAAAATGGACAATTAACACATTGAGAGTCCAAACGAAGGGTCTTTCATTTTCCGTTCGCAGATGCAGCCTGACCACGAACGGCTTGCTTATTTCAGCGTCCAGCATCTGGAGTTTCTTTTGTCTCATACTTTCAGTCACTTGGTCTATATGCAATTGGCAGAAGGAAATGTAATTGAGGACTGAGGAAAAGAAGTTTATAAGCCATATTAAACTCTTGCTGGAAAGTGTAATGTGTTGAGGTTTGCTTCGGACAAAGTTTGACTTAGCTCGCTCAGAATTGACTGTAAGTGAAGAAGGAGCTGATTTCACACATCCAATAAATGATTGCCAGTAAATGTCTAGTGCTACTTGTGGATTTGCTGTGCTATCTCTTTAAAGGGGATGTCTAAGAGCGAAGGGCCAATGACAAATTGCCTTCTAATGCACACTATTTAGACTCAACAGGAGGGATGGTTATGTGATCTAGTTATCAGAAATGAATTGCAGTGTATAAGATGATGAGAGATATTGATTGTATGGATAGTCGGAGGCTTTTTCCCAGGGCTGAAATGGCTAGAGCGAGAGGTCACAGTTTTAAAGCGCTTGGAAGCAGGTACAGAGGAGATCTCAGGGGTAAGTTTTTACACAGAGAGAGGTGAGTGAATGGAATGGGCTGCTGTCGACAGTGGTGGAGGTGGATACGATAGGGTCTTCTAAGAGACTCCTGGACAGGTACATGGAGCTCAGAAAAATAGAGGGCTATGGGTAACCCTAGGTAATTTCTAAGGTAAGAAAATGTTCGGCACAGCTTTGTGGGCCGAAGGGCCTGTATTGTGCTGTAGGTTTTCTATGTTTCTACATGATGATCTATGAGTGAAGGAGGCCTCAGTCGATCAGAGTTGATCATGGATAATGCATCCTAGCTATCTAGCTATGCAAGCCTGGGTGGTATGATTTGGAGAGCAAGCTGTTGCCCATGCAGCAAGCTCCCCCTCTCCACGCAGCCGATGAACACAAAGGAACTACAGAGGACGATACGAATTAGTACCAGCAGCGGCGCAGGAGTTGTCAGTCAGCATTGAACCCAAAGTAGGCCGACCTTAGGGATGCCAGCTCCACATTTTTCCGTCAAGGTTTACTCCTGAAGCCTTCCCTATGAGGGGGTATAGCCGCAAGACAGCGGAGGTTTGAGACCAGAGTTTTCCTTCTCCTAGATGAGCTGCCGACCACAGCTGGTAAGACCCATCCGCCCAAAGCAACTGGTTTTAAGGCACCAGTAAGCTGCCTTTGCCCTTCCTTCTGTTTGTAGAAACAGTTCCACAGGGACTCAAGGTCAGCCACATATGAAGGCCAGAAGCTGGACTTGGTTCTCAGAGGCTATTTGAGATGCACACCATTGGGAGCATTTAATAGGTAGTGGGAGTTTATCTCTCTTACCACCCCCTGATATAACAACCTTAACAAACCATAAAGGTCAATATAAATTTCATAAATCACTGTCCTCAGAGGCAGAGATGAGAGAAAGTAATGAGTTTCAGGTAGAAAAAGTAGTAACCTTTGATGTCCTTACTAATCAAGAACTCTGGTTTAAGTATACCCAAAGTCTTGGCCTCCATGTTTGTGTGCAGCAATAAATTCCACAGATTCACAATCCTCTGGCTATAGAAATTCCTCCACATCTCTGTCTTAAAGGGTCAACCTTCTATTCTAAAGTTGTTACTCTCCTGGTATTGAAAACATCCTCTCCATGTCCACCCTAATGAGCTCTTTCATTATCCAGTAGGCTTCAGTGAGGTCCTCCCTCATTCTTCTGAACTCCAGCAAGTACAGGCCCGGAGCCATCAAACACTGCTCATAATTAACCCTTTCATCCCCAGGATCATTCTTGTAAACTTCTTTGCACCCTCCCCCGTGCCATCACATCCTCCCTTATATGTGGGTCCTTAAGCTGCTCATATCAGTGCAAGTGAGGTCTGATGCAGGCCTCATAAATCTTCAGCCTTGTTTTTATATTCTAGATCTTTGAAATGAAAGCTAGCATCTTACCTGCGAGTTAAGGGAATCAGAATAGGAACGGTGGACAGAGTGGCTTTGTTTGAAATTTGTAAGAGTATCTATATGTGTTCATGTTCTTCTGTATTATGGCATTACAGCTTTGCATCCATTGTCTATTTTGTATCTGATGCTAAGCTCCATATTCCTGATTTGTTGACAGAGATTAACAACAGTACAAAGAAAACCACCAGAGAAATGAGCAGACAGAGAAAATGCTTGGAATTGTTTAGTTTTGCAGAACGAAAACCTTATATAATGAGCCACTCACACACGTGGGCAATCTAAGACTGACTTGGTGAGATTTGTGTGCTGTCAATAAAAGTTCATACAATTGCAGGAATGGGTGCTGAGTCCCTTGATGTTCGTACATATTTGTGATTGGGTGAGATTATGGGTAAATTTACAGATGACACCAAAATTAAAGAAGGTGGTCTGTGGTTACAACAGGATTTTTGATCAACTGGGAAAGTGAGCAGATGAAAGTTGATTCAGACAATTGTTGATAACTGGGAGGTTAAACCAGGATATGACATACAAAGTGAATTAGTAGGGTCCTGGTCTGTGTTGTTGAATCAACAGATTAACAGATCAACAGATCTAGTGATAAAGGACATACATAGTTCCCTGAAAGTGGCAATAGAGACAGACAGGGCAGTGATGAAGGCATTTTGTGTTCTTGCATTCTTTGGATAGTATATTGACTGCAAGAGATGGGATGCTATGTTGAAATTGCACAAATTTCTGTCCAGACCAGACATAACAAAGAAGCTATTTTATTAACCTTGGCAAAAACATAAAAGAAGAAACCCCTTACATATATAATTTTGATGGGCACAGATAGGATAAATTAGAGCGCACAAGTTTAAGATGGGAGGATAATTGGGAATTATTATTGCCACATATACTGTGTTTTGCATGCCATCCAAGCAGCATATATCAAAACATAAGTATATCAAAATAGTATAAAAATAAAAAGTAACAATAAGGAATGATGTAAACAAGCTTAAAAGAGTACAGAGAAAACTTACAAGGATGTTGCCAGGTCTGGAGGACCTGAGTTATAAGGAAAGATTGAATAGGTTAGCACTTTTTTCCTTGAAACGTAGAAGATTGTGTGGAGATTTAATAGAAGTATACAAAATTAAGAAGGGTATAAATAAGGTAAGTGCAAGCAGGTTTTTTCCACTGAGGCTGGGTGGGACTACAACTAGACATCATGGGTTAAGGGTGAAAAATGAAAAGTTCAAGGAGAACATGAGGGGAATTTTCTCCACTCGGAGGATTGCGGGAGAATGGAATAAGCTGCCAGCAGAAGTGGTGCATGCAAGTTTGATTTCATTGTTTCAGAAAAATTTGGATTGGTATATGGATGATAGGGGTATGGAGGGTTATGGTCCCGGTGCAGGTCAATGGAAGTAGGCAGTTTATACGGTTCAGCGCGAACTAAATGGGTCGAAGAACCTGTTTCTGTGCTGTGCTTTTCTATGGCTTTAAGATCTAATAGGAACCTGAGGAGTGATTTTATTTCTACACTGAGGGAATGAACTGTCAAAGAATATGGCAGAGGCAGGTATAATTGCAGCATTTAACAATCATTATACAAGGATAGGAAAATTTTTAAAGGGATATGGGTCAAGTGCAGGCAAATAGGATTATTTTATATTGGCACCTTGGTCAGCATGGACAAGTTAGGCTGAACAGTTTGTTTCCATCTTGTATGACTAACTGATTTTATGAATCTATTTGTGAACTTCTGAAAGTTTGGTCAAATCATAAAAGTACCTTTGAGATGAATATCTGAACAATGGAACAGAGAGATAAATAAATTTAATTACATTTTGTGATAAAATGATTTAAGCAAAACAATACTCAATTTAATGCAAGACGGGTTGGTCAGTTTTTGCCATTGCTTTTTATTTTTGGAGATTATATTTTGTAGATTTTTCACGTTTTTAAATTTCGCAGTCACATTCTCAACAATCCTTGGTTTCATTCTTCTGTCAAAGACCAAACTTATGGAAAGTATGTTTAAGAAAAGAACATGAAATAAGTATATGTTTCAAGATAAAATTGAATATTTTGCTATATAAGTTTACATTGAATAGAATATCAATTTGAACATGTGACCTTAGCTTTAGCTGGAACTTTTAGAGGAGATTTTTTTTATTTGTATCAGATATGGGTCTCAAGTGCATTGTCAAGGTCAGTTTAACCTTTAATGCAGCGGTCCCCAAACACCGGGCCCTGGACCGGTACCGGGCCGCAAAGCATGTGCTACCAGGCCACGAAGAAACGATATGAGTCAGCTGCACCTTTTCCTCATTCCCTGTCACACACTGTTGAACTTGAACATAGGGTTGCCAACTGACCCGTATTTGCCGGGACATCCCGTATATTGGGCTAAATTGGCTTGTCCCGTATTTCCCCCACTAAGGTAGAGCATTCCTATGAAACTGTTTGTGCCAAAATGGCGTGAAGCGAAGAAGCAATTACCATTAATTTATATGGGAAAAATCTTTGAGCGTTCCCAGACCCAAAAAAAACTACCAAATCATACCAAGTAACACATAAAACCGAAAATAACACTTGCATATAGTAAAAGCAGGAATGATATGGTAAATACACAGCCTATATAAAGTAGAAATAATGTATGTACAGTATAGTCGGGAAGATGAAGGCAAAACCGATTTGTGGGGAAAAAAATCGGCACATACACGCATGCGCACATCACATGCACACGTCACGCATGTGCACACAGGTGCCCACGCAAGGCTTCATGGTCATGGTAGTCTTTCCTGGGGTAAAGTGTCCCGGGATTTGACTGCTACTCTTGTCCCTTAGTTGGGAGTGAGAAAGTTGGCAACTCTAACTGTAAAAGACATATTCTGGTGAGTTTAACCCTACTTGAACACCCACCCCCCGGTCGGCTGGTCCGCAAGAATATTGTCAATATTAAACTGGTCCGAGGTGCAAAAAAGGTTGGGGACCCCTGCTTTAATGTAACATGTTTTCGAAACTTTAAGCTGCTAGTGATTTCTGAAATGAAGGCACTTTAAGAGTAAAATGACACCACAAAAGACTGTCATAATTGTTTTCTCCTCCTTGCGGCTTAGTGATTAGTATGATACTGTAAGCTACAGACGCAGTTTTGATCCCTGACGAAAGCTGTCTTCTTTTTGTTTGTCTTTGGCAGTCCTGTAGGATCAGGACAAGGTAATTTTATTGACGCTGAGATGGTTGATGAGGCTAAATTGGGAAACAAACTTTTCCACTGATGGAGCAGATGGTAGATGGAGTTAATGCTTCTTATTGGATATGTTGCAGTATAAACGTGATCTCTGATAGGTCACAGTAATTCTTAGCTCTTTCACCTCCCACAGATATTGCCTTACCTACTGTCCATCGTCAGTATTTTCTCCCCTCTGGATTGAGTATGATTCCTTTCCCTGAGTGTTCTGATGCACAAAAATTTGAGTACTGTACTTTCGTCCACAGATGGGGCAGGTGATAATAGACAGGGCAGTGGGGGAAGGGGTGAGGAGGTCCACTGCTTCAGCCCCTGTGTTCCCTTTGCATATTCTGAGGTTCCCAAAGAAACCCTAAATGTTCCTTCTACATTTTGAGCTGATAACCAAGAGCTGCAGGGATGTCGCTTCCCTTCAAGGAGGGTCTGACTACGGCCTTGAATCTTGCCCCTGGTAATCTCCTCCCATGACTGAGCTAGTCTGTTTCAGAACTATGTGAACAATATAGTCTGCTCACTATAATCAACTGAGTGTAACCAGGGGTTCTATACTGGGGTTCCTGACGAGGGAGAGAACACTAATATTGGTTTGACTATAAGACAATAAGACAGAGCAACAGATTAGGCCATTTGGCCCATCGAGTCTGCTTCACCATTTCATCATGGTTGATTTATTATCCCTCCCATTCTCCTGCCTTCTCTTCATAACCCTTGATGCCCTTACTAATCAAGAACCTTTCAACCTCTGCTTTAAATATACCCAATGACTTGGCCTCCACAGCCGTCTGTGGCAATGAATTTCACAGATTCACAACCGTCTGGCTAAAGAAGTTTCTCCTTATCTCTATTCTAAAGTAATATTCTTATATCCTGAGGCTATGCCCTCTGGTCCCAGAGTCCCTCACTGTAGGAAACATCCTCTCCATATCCACTCTATCTGAGCCTTTTAATATTCAATACATTCCAATCAAACCCTCTCTCATTTGCTTGTATGCTTGGGAACACGGAAGATTTTGCAGAATTATTACTGATAATTTTGCAGTAACTAATGACTCCTCTTATAAGTTAGTCATGGTCTGCAGTATCATCATAGCTTGTCACACCAGACAGCCAGCCACTCTAGTGTTGTTTGGTTGATGTTGAGCAGGTCAGTGTCAGCTAAATCAGGTGAGGTTGAGTCAGGAACGTTCACGCCGTGACCCTGTTAATCCAAAAGGAGACCAATCCTGACATTACGTGCCAGACCAAGTGATCCAGTGGGTGGTAAAAGGATAAAAGGATGGTCTGCAGTAGAAACTCTTTGATGAGGGAGTTTTGGAAGGTATCATGATTAGAAAAATTGTTTTCCAAGTATGGTTTTGCAAAACCATTAACTAGGAGTTATGCTTCTAGTAATAATTATAAATTTTGTTGTTCGTTAGTTGTTTTCAATATCCTTTGACTGGAAACATAGAAACATAGAAACATAGAAAATAGGTGCAGGAGTAGGCCATTCGGCCCTTTGAGCCTGCACCGCCATTTATTATGATCATGGCTGATCATCCAACTCAGAACCCCGCCCCAGCCTTCCCTCCATACCCCCTGACCCCCGTAGCCACAAGGGCCATATCTAACTCCCTCTTAAATATGAAAGAAGGTATTAAAGTTCCAGTGCTTAAATGGCCCATGCAAGCATGTACTAAAATCAATGTAGGAGGAGGAAGTGTGATGTAAACCCATTGCGGGGCATGATAAATATGACATTCAAGGCCTTCCTATTTTATTTCTAGGTCACTATTTAAATACTTTATGAGGGTGCAGATTTAATAGCTGAAGCCTGTTGCTGGGAATGCATGGAAACAGAACTTGACAACCCAGGAAAGGGTGGCTTTGAGGAGAACCATGGCTTCCAGAGGGATTGTGGTATGGGCTGGTCAGAGCTACAGCAAGGTGTCTTAAGGACGACTGGGCTGCTTATTGGCATCATTCTTGCTCCCTCTTGCCCACAAGAAATCTCAAAATGGCCACAACTAGATCTGTTGGCACTGCCACTCTGGATTTGTTGCCAGGCAACCATGTTGTACATTGATTATCTCATCAGACTTCAACCGTTGTGTTAACTTACCCTTTGTTCATGGGAGCAACAGCAATGATCTTATTTAGAGTGAATAACAGTTTAAATAGTTTGGAATTTGGTGGGTGCTGAGTAGTAGAGATTTTAAATTTGAACTTCTAAACACCACTTCCACTGGGAAATGAGGGGGTGCAGATTAAAATCAGATACCGATGTGCAGCTTTCATGCCAGATGCATAGATACAATTTCTATGGAATCATTATGAGTCACAGCCTTCAGAGAGGAGTGATAAAGACAAAGAATAGGTGCATTCAAAAGGACTCATTGCTCACTGTAATTTTGAGAAATATATTTGACACACGTATATATAAGCGCAGAAAGCAATTAATGGTATGAGGGGGAATTGCATACAGGAGTAATGGTGTCTTACTACAGTTATAAAGAGCTTTGGTGAGAGTGCAGCTGGAATATTGTGTTCATTTTCTGTCTTCTTACCTGAAGAAGTACAGGAAAGACTGGACTGCTTCCAGGAATGATGGCTGTGCCACATGAAAAGACTTTGAGTACTCATTTTTTTATGAGAAGAGAGCTCATCGAAACATACCAAATTCATACAGGCTGGATGCAGGGAGGATGTTTCCCCTGGGTGAGGAGCTTAGAAGTTAAGGATTTTAGAGCAGAGATGAGGAACAATGTCTTCATGCAGTGGGTGGTGATCTTAGGAATTCTCTATCCCAGAAGTCTGTGTTGACTCAATCCCTGAGTTTATTCAAAGCTGAGATTGATATATTTCTGGAATATTAAAAGAATAGAGCAATGTGGGAACAAGGCAAGTGAATGGCTTGAAGTTGAAAGATGAACTCTGATCTTCTGGAATGGTGGATCAGGCTTGTGGAGCCAAATGGCCTAGTATTCCTGCTTCTATTTCTTTTGTTCTTAAACAAAAATTACTTGCGGAGCAAACACTTGCCTAAGTAGTGATAGCAGAGTCTTCCCAAAGCAGAAGCCCTGGATGAACCAGGAGATTCAGTCTGTATCGGGCTAGATCTATAGTGTTCAAACTGGTGATCCAGTACTCTACTAGAAGTCCAAGTACAAACTACGGAAGGACATTGTGAGAGAACAAAGCTAAGTCTGACTGAATCTAATGACAGAATCAGATACACAACCGCAGGTAGGGTTTGCACGCCACTACTTTCTACTGTTTAAGACAAAACCTAACACCATAAATGGCAATGTTGCTTGACTTACCTTAAGGCTGAATGCACACTTTAAGAAGGAGAACAACATTACACCTGTGCAATTCTCCACAGCATCCAGCACCACGATAATCTGGCTAATATCCAGATACTGAAAACCTGGACTGACCAGCTGTCTGGAGTGTTTAAAGACATCTTATTTCTGTGATCTGAAATTTCTACCCGCTTCAAGAGGGCAACAATCATTCCAGTGCCCAAGAAGAACAGGATAATCTTCCTCAATGACTATCATCTGGTAGTACTCACATCTACTGTAATGAGCAACACAGACAAAATGCTGGAGGAAATCAACAGGCCAGGCAGCATCTATGGAAAAAAGTACAGTCGACATTTCGGCGATTGGATTTCTACTATAAGGAAATGGTTTGAGAGGTTGGTTATGGCTAGAATCAACAGCCTGAGTATGGAGCAAGACCTGCTGCAATCTACCTACTGCTGGAAAAGGCTTACAGAGTATGCAGTCTGACTGGCTCCCCACTCTGATTCAGAGCAGCTGGGCAACTTTGAGACATATGTCTGGCTGCTATTCACCGATTATAGCTCAGCATTCAATACCACAATTCCTCAGTACTGATATCCAGGCTTCAAAACCTGGGCCTCTGTACCTCCTTCTGCAATTGGATCCTCAGCTTCCTCATTGGGAAACCACAGTCAGTGTGGATCAGTAATGACATCTCCTCCTCCATGTCTATCAACACACGTACACCTCAAGGATACATGTTTTATTCTCTCTACACTCATGACTGTGTGGATAATTGCAACTGAAACTCATCTACGTATAAATTCACTGATGATACCATTATCATTGGCGGAATTTCAGAACATGATGATGAGGCATACTGGAGTGAGGTAGATCAGCTGGTTGAGTGGTATCGCAATATAACCTTGCACTCAACCTTAGCAAAGGCAATTTGGGAGAGTACACAAGAGTCCTTATTGTGGTGCCTTATAATTATTCAATGCCTCCCTGCTTCAAACTATCCACCATTGTCCCTGTACCAAAAAAACCAAGGTAACATGCCTGAATGACTGGCGTCCTGTCGCAGTCAACTCAATAATAAGCAAATGCCTTGAGAGGCTGGTCAAGGATTACATCTGCTGCTTGCTACCACCCATCCTACAATTCACCGACAGGCACAACTGATCAACAGACGAAGCAATAACCACTGCTCTACACACCGTCCTTACACACCTGGAGAAGAAGGATGCTTATGTGAGAATGTTGCTCTTGGACCACAGTTCAGCATTCAACACCGTAATTCCATCCAGGCTCGACAAGAAGCTCAGAGACCTCAGCCTTGACTCTGCCTTGTGCAGCTGGATCCTGGACTTCCTGTCAGATTGCTGGCAGGTGGTAAGAGTGGGCTCCCTCACCTCCACCCCTCCAACTCTCAACACAGGAGCCCCTCAGGGCTGTGTACTAAGTCCTCTCCTTCATAGAACATAGAACATAGAATAGTACAGCACAGTACAGGCCCTTTGGCCCACAATGTTGCGCTGACCCTCAAACCCTGCCTCCCATATAAGCCCCCAACTTAAATTCCTCCATATAACTGTCCAGTAGTCTCTTAAACTTCACTACTGTATCTGCCTCCACCACTGACTCAGGCAGTGCATTCTACGCACCAACCACTCTCTGAGTGAAAAACCTTCCTCTAATATCCCCCTTGAACTTCCCAGCCCTTACCTTAAAGCCATGTCCTCTTGAATTGAGCAGTGGTGCCCTGGGGAAGAAACACTGGCTATCTACTCTATCTATTCCTCTTATTATCTTGTACACCTCTATCATGTCTCTTCTCATCCTCCTTCTCTGCAAACAGTAAAGCCCTAGTTCTCTTAATCTCTGATCATAATGCAAACTCTCTAAACCAGGCAGCATCCTGGTAAATCTCCTCTGTACCCTTTTCAATGCTTCCACATCCTTCCCATAGTGAGGCGACCAGAACTGGACCCTGACAACAGGAATTCTGCAGATGCTGGAAATTCAAGCAACACACATCAAAGTTGCTGGCGAACGCAGCAGGCCAGACAGTACTCCCTGTATACTACTTGTATACCCATAACTGTGTTGCCACCCACAGCTCTAATCTGCTAATTAAATTTGCCAACGACACTACATTGATTGGCATAATTTCAAACAATAACAAGGTGGCCTACAGGGAAGAAGTCATTTGTCTGACACAGTGGTGTCAAGAAAACAACCTCTCCCTCAATGTTGCAAAGACAAAGGAACTGGTTGTGGACTACAGGAGGAATGGAGACAGACTAACCCTTATTGACATAAATGTATCTGGGGTTGAGAGGGTAAACAGCTTTAAGTTCCTCGGCATCCACATCACTGAGGACCTCATGTGGTCTGTACACACCAGCTGTGTGGTGAAAAAGGCACAACAGCTCCTCTTTCACCTGAGACAGCTGAGGAAGTTTGGTATGGGCCCCCAAATCCTATGAACTTTCTACAGGGGCACAATTGAGAGCATCCTGACTGGCTGCATCACTGCATGGTATGGGAACTGTACCTCCCTTAATTGCAGGACTCTGCAGAGAGTGGTACGGACAGCCCAGCGCATCTGTAGTTGTGAACTTCCCACGATTCAGGACATTTACAAAGACAGATGTGTAAAAAAAGGCCTGAAGAATCATTGGAGATCTGAGTCACCCCAAACACAATCTATTTCAGCTGCTACTATCTGGGAAACAGTACACCAGCATAAAAGCTAGGACCAGCGGGCTCCGGGACAGCTTCTTCCATCAGGCCATTAGACTGATTAACTCACACTGCTTTGAGTATATTTCTATGTTACAATGTCTGTTCTATTTATTATAAATTACTATGATTGCACATTGCACATTTAAACGGAGATGTAACAATAAGATCTTTACTTCTCATGTATGTGAAGGATGTGAGAAATAAAGTCAATTCATTAAGTTCATCACAGACTCCAATGCACATGATTTTAAGAGGTTGCAGAAAGTTGTAAACTCAACCTTCTCCATCAGGGGCACAACCCTCCTCATCATCAAGAACGTCGTCAAGATTCAAAGACTCAGGAAGGTGCCTCCACCAACAGTTTTCTGAATGGCCCATAAACACAGTCTTGTTATTCCTTTTTGTTTTACACTGTTTATTTAATTTTGTAATCTATAGATTTTTAAATCTTTACTGTGACGAGAGACCTAGGTGAGGATGGTCAGGACCCAAGTTCTGGAGTATCCAAGACTAGAATCAAGACACGTTATGAGACTGAAACGAAAACAGGGTCCTAAACTAGACGCTAGATGATAATCCAAGTAGAGCTGACGATTGAGCACTGAACCTCAGATCAGGCACTCTTTAAATATTAAAAACTTGGCACCAAAACATGGACGCCAATTAGTGGGGCAGCCCTTAATCTTTAACGGGGCTGCGCCAGCTATCCATATTCCAGAGAGTTAGAGCATTTAAACATTGGAGACTGGCACGGTCGGGTGTGTGTCATAACACTTTACACTGTACTGCTACTGCAGAACAAGAAATTTTATATCATGTGTAAGTGATCATGAATCTCATTCTGACTCATCGTGTGCCAAGCATTAGAAAAATATTTATTAATGCATCCAAATTCCAAGGACATATTTGAAAACATTTTCCATTTTCTTGCTAATTTTTCTCTGGCATACTTTCTGAAATTGTCACTCCTTTTTTGGTTGTTGTTCCCTCGTTACTCTGCATAGCTCGAACAAACTGGCAGTCAATCAAGTGCTGACAAACTGTTGGAAAATGAGGAGCCTCATACTTGAATCCCACTCAATCCTTACCTAACATTTTAGAAGCAGAATCAGAATCAAGTTTAAAATCATTGGCATATGTTGTGAAAACTATTGTTTTGCAGCAGCAGTATATTGTAGATCATAATAAATGAAAAAAAGACTATAAATTACAAAAGAAGTGATTCATCCTGGAGATTGGAGGCTGGAGCATGGAGACTGGAATCCTACCCTGGAGTTGGAGTACTCTCCATGTGTGTGGGCGGGTGGGAGAGAGGAAAGGTGCTTGTTTTGCTGTTATAGTTTTGTTGGTTATTGTGTTCTCTGTTGTGCCAAGAACTGTGGGCATGCTGTGTTGGTGTCAGAATGTGTGGTGACACTTGCAGGCTGCGCCCTGCACATCTCTTGGTCATGCAGTCATACAGCTCAGAAACAGACCCTTCGGCCCATCTAGCTCATGCCAAACCATTTAAACTGCCTACTACCATCAACCTGCTCCTGGATCATAAACTTCCATACCCCAGCCATACATGTACCTATCCAAACTTCTCTTAAATATAGAAATGGAGCTTCTTAGCTTGTTGGTTGTTAATGCAAATGATGCATTTCACTCTATGTTTCAATGTACATATGATAAGTAAATCAGAATTTGAATCTATGGGTCCGTAGATGCAAAGTGCTCCAAAGCATAAGGAAAGCTTTCTGTATCTGTCCGATCCAACTGAAATGCACACATTTTTTGCCAGCAAAAATGACAGATTTTTGGGAATTTGCAATGTTCACCTGTTGTGACATTGGAATTGCTCTGCTACCTCATCACTGGGGGAAAGAAAATTCATATTGCCAGTCAAAATCATAGATACCCTGATAAATTTATGAATTTATCAACCCAATTTTAACAGAATAAATTTCTGTAAATTTAAGATTTCTTACTAGCCGTGCAATTCCTTGATTCAAGTATGTTGTTTTCCTAAGGGGTTATTCCCTTAATGAAGAATGCCTGTGCGAAACTTGGTTTAATATGGGGAAGCTGAAGCACAGGTAGTCATCACGCTGCCTTGATGGATTGGGATTAGGATTCAGTGGCATGGAATACACAATAACTGAGGACCCTTCACTGCTGCAGCCTTTCTCTGCATTTTGATGTGTATCATCTTCCTCCATCTCCACCACTGAAGTCTTGATTGGATTGCTCTTTGGGCTGAAACCTCCTCCTTGTCCTTACCACTGTGGGTAATCTGACCAGGAGCTAACCCCCAGACAGCATTGCTCTTGAGATCTGAGGAACTCACAGGCCTCTTCACCATGGCAAGACAATGATCCTCAGAGAAGGATCTATTGCTTTCACGCACATCAACAGTGAGAGTATACGTATCTATACAAGTCTCTCAGCCTGGAGCTACATATATTCAAAAGTAGCATCATATTAAGGGAGGTAGCTCTGCTCCTGGGTTATCACTTGTGTCTTGAAATTGGGCTACATGGGCAATAAGGCTTTGAATCTGATTGAAAAACACAATGCCAGGGCCAAAGCTAAAAACAAAATATGGAAAATTAATTTTAATAGTTTTGTGGTTGTCCAGAAAATAGGTAATTTCAGAAAAATGTACCTGAGTGACAGATGCTAGTAATCTGAAATAAAAAGTGAAAATGCTAGAACAATTCAGCAGGCTAGTCAGCATCAGTAGAAAGAGAGGCAGGGTCATAGTTTTCGGAAAAGTTGTTATTTGCCTTCATTCACTTTCTCCAGAACAAAGGTGCAACTATGGGAACTTGTCCTGGGCCCAAACTATGCCTCTCTCTCTTTTTGATCCATTTATTCAATTCATTTTCTTCTTAATTCTATTGATGTTGCTTTCTGCACTTACACAGAACACGAACAGTTTTACATTAGTTTTCCTGTCAATGCCCACCCTTCTCTCATCTTCACAGGCCCACACTCTTCCATAGCCATCTTGACTATACTTCCTTTAACCCTGCCTTCTGTAAGAACTTTAGTCAATTCTTTAATTTCCTCCATCTCTTCCCCACTTGCTCTGACGATAAGACTTTTCACACAGGTGCATCCATGACGTCTTCCTCTTTTGTGAATTGTGGGTTCCTCTCCACCATTGTTGATGGGGCTTCTGACTGTACCTCAACCTTTTCTCATATGTCTGCTCTTTTCCTTCTGAAAAGAGCAAAGACAGAACCCACCTCACAACCCTCCCACTCTCCATATTCATCAGGCTATACTTTGTAATTTCCAGTCGCTCTAAAATCCCAATATTGGATGCTTCTCCTTCCTCTCCCCCATTTTAGCATTTCAAGGAGACAACTTTTTCTGCAAATTCCTGGAAAACTTTTCTATTCCCACAGCCTACTTCCTTTTTTACAATAGCTTGCCATGCAACCACAAGAGAAAGTCCACCTGTCCTTTAACTTCTTTCCTTCTAACAATTCATGGACTCAAACAGTCCTTTGAATGTTACAGCAATTTATTGCACTTCTTCCAATCTAGTTCATACATATAGTATTCATAATGTGCACTTCTCTATACTGGAGAAACCAAACGTATATCTGGCAACTGGTGTGCAAGGCACCTTTGCTCAGTCTGCAGATTCCTGATTCCTGCTACTTTAATTCTCCATTACACTTCAAATCTAACTTGTCTGTTTATAGCTCCTGCACAATTATAATGCTGCCAGTAACTCTGTTTAACTTGGGATCGCTGATTCATGGGCAGCCACCACAGAGTACTTGGCAGATCGGAGTCAGGGTTCAGTGTCATGGCATCCAAGATGATTGGGGGCCATTCACTGCTGCAGTCTTCCTCCACCTTCACTGCCATTGTGATGTGTGTCATCTTCCACCAGTTCCACCATTAAGTTCTTCATTGGATCTAGTCTTTGTCTTGATCATTCCCCTTCCCCTTCACCATGGGTGAATTTACCAAGAGCCAAGCTACAGGCAACATCTATCTCAGGATCTGAGGAGCTCACAAATCTCTCCACCACAACAAGGTGACAATCCTTGGAGAAGATTATGATGATGCCACCATAAACCCGAGGAATAATACCTCATCTTCCATCTGTGCATATTATAGTCTTCTGGGTTTGCCCAAATTCCCTAATTTCAGGTAATTTGCTTTCCTAATCTGGCCATTCCTACTCTAATTCATCTGTCTATGAGATCAAAGAAATTTCTCTCTCTCCCTAAGAATATCTTAACCTGTGGGCATTCAAGATTGTTTATTGTTATTTCTACAGTACATGAGTGTAAAGGAGAACAAAATGATTGTTACCAACGGTCCTCCAATTTGCATTGAACTATTACTAATCTGCACAGCCAAAAACTTTCAGCTGATGAAAAGACAGATGGAAATTTGAGGAATATTAAACTACACACTTAAAACAAATTAAAGATATACTGTGCACAATTAGAAAGAGTCAAGTGTTCAAGAATTCTAATGTTTGTCACATGTTAAGCTGTTTCACCCACAGTATAATCTTTGCCAATGTCTTTTTCCTTTTCTTCAAATTTCTGAGTAATTGTTGGCACTAACATTATTGAACCATCTGTTGTTATTGATCCCGAGGGAAAATGGTTTTCGTTACAGTTGCACCATAAATAATAGATAGTAATAGAACCATAAATAGTTAAATAGTAATATGTAAATTATGCCACTAAATTATGAAATAAGTCCAGGACCAGCCTATTGGCTCAGGGTGTCTGACCCTCCAAGGGAGGAGTTGTAAAGTTTGATGGCCACAGGCAGGAATGACTTCCTATGACGCTCTGTGCTGCATCTTGGAGGAATGAGTCTCTGGCTGAATGTACTCCTGTGCCCACCCAGTACATTATGTAGTGGATGGGAGACATTGACCAAGATGGCATGCAACTTAGACAGCATCCTCTTTTCAGACACCATCGTCAGAGAGTCCAGTTCCATCCCTACAACACCACTGGCCTTACGAATGAGTTTGTTGATTCTGATGGTGTCTGCTACCCTCAGCTTGCTGCCCCAGCATACAACAGCAAACATGATAGCACTGGCCACCACAGACTCGTAGAACATCCTCAGCATCGTCTGGCAGATGTTAAAGGACCTCAGTCTCCTCAGGAAATAGAGATGGCTCTGACCCTTCTTGTAGGTAGCCTCAGTGTTCTTTAACCAGTCCAGTTTATTGTCAATTCGTATCCCCAGATATTTGTAATCGTCCACCATGTCCACACTGACCCCCCGGATGGAAACAGGGGTCACCGGTACCTTAGCTCTCCTCAGGTCTACCACCAGCTCCTTAGTCTTTTTCACATTAAGCTGCAGATAATTCTGTTCACACCATGTGACAAAGTTTCCTACCGTAGACCTGTACTCTCCCTCATCTGCCTTGCTGATGCATCCAACTATGGCAGAGTCATCCGAAAACTTCTAAAGATGACAAGACTCTGTGCAGTAGTTGAAGTCCGAGGTGTAAATGGTGAAGAGAAAGGGAGACAAGACAGTCCCCTGTGGAGCCCCAGTGCTGCTGATCACTGTGTCGGACACACAGTGTTGCAAGCATACGTACTGTGGTCCGCCAGTCAGGTAATCAAGAATCCATGATACCAGGGAAGCATCCGCCTGCATCGCTGTCAGCTTCTCCCCCAGTAGAGCAGGGCAGATGGTGTTGAACGCACTGGAGAAGTCAAAAAACATGACCCTCACGGTGCTCGCTGGCTTGTCCAGGTAGGCGTAGACACAGTTCAGCAGGTAGATGATGGCATCCTCAACTCCTAGTCCGGGCTGGTAGGTGAACTGGAGGAGATTTAAGTGTGGCCTGACCATAGGCCGGAGCAGCTCCAGAACAAGTCTCTCCAGGGTCTTCATGACGTGGGAGGTCAATGCCACCGGTCTGTAGTCATTGAGGCCGCTGGGGCGCGGCATCTTCGGCACAGGGACGAGGCAGGACGTCTTCCACAGTACAGGAACCCTCCGGAGCCTCAGGCTCATGTTGAATATATGGTGAAGTATTCAACATGAGCCTGATAAATAGATAGATAAGATAGATAAGATAGCTAGATAGATACTTCATAGAGCCCAAAGGAAATTACAATGTCACAGTAGATTTACAAGTGCACAGATATACAAATATTAAAAGATAAGTTAGAAAGAATAAAACAATAGGTTACCTTAAAAATTAGATGTACAAGATTTACAAGTCAAAGATTACAAGATTTACAAGGTTTCCAAGTTCACACTGATAAGATGGTAGTGCAAGAGTTGCCATAATATTAGGCATTCACAATGTCCAGAGAGTGATGGTAGTATTGCACAGTGTTGTCCACCATAGCAGGGTGTGATAAGCAGAGCTAAAACAGAGCTCTGGTAAACAGAGGTTAATAACAGTCTAACTGGAGGGATCATCACTTCCCTGGCTATAGGTTGATTCATTATAAAGCCCAATGGCTGAGGGTAAGAATGACCTCATATAGCACTCTTTGTGGCAGCGCAGTTGTCTTAGTCTATTACTGAAAATGCTCCTCTGTTCAGCCAAGGTTGCATGCAGAGGATGAGAAACATTGTCAGAATTGCCAGGATATTCCGAAGGGTCCTTTATTCTACCACAGCTTCCAGTCTGTCCATTTTGACTACTATAACAGAGCCTTCCTTCCTGATCAGTTTATTGAGCCTGTTGGCATCACCCATGTTGATGCCATTGCCTCAGCACGCTACTACATGGAAGATTGTACTGGTGACAATAGACTGGTAGAACATGTGAATAACTAGTGCACCTTTTTCACTGTACTTGCTCACCAGCCTTGTCAGAACAAGCTCCACATTCAACTGAGTGGTGGAATGGACAAGTCAAGTTCAACACTGTGAGTAATCATAATGCTTGTGATTTGTGATGACATAGTTTAGCCCAGCCAAGGACAGTAATTGAGACATTAATTTTTTTTTCAGAATTAGATCATCAGTACCATGTAATGGGTCTCCACAGGACTTTTAAAACCCCACTTGGCCTCATGGACAAGGCAATGCCAGCATTCATAGAATTGCTTCCAAACAAGAACTAGACAATTTGGAAGAAATAAATATGTATTAATTATAAAGTCATTGTTTATTTTTAATCTCAATGATGTGTACAAAGTACCAAACAATTTTAATTGTATCATGTCCCATATGGCTTCTGGCTGTATCACCAATAATAGTATATTAACTTGAATTTAGATAGCTCCTTAACGTTAACAGCTTTACAGGAGCAATTACACATTAAAGGTGATATCAAAGCAGAAATTAGTGGAAAGCATTTAAAAAATGATCAGTGATTAGGTTTTAAAGAGCGAGTGAATGGAAGAGGGAGAATGACATGAAGAGATTTAGTAAGGGAGCTCCAAGTGTTGGTACCATGAGACCATAAAACATAGGAGCAGAATTAGTCCATTTGGCCTCTTGAACCTACTCTACAATTTCATCATGCATCTCAACCCCATTTTTCTGCCTTCTCTCCATAATGTTTCACAACTTACTAATCAAGAACTTGAGACTTGGGCTCCGCAGCCTTCTGTGACAATGAATTCCACAGTTTGACTACCCTCTGGTGAAATAAATTCCTCCTCATATTTGTTCTAAATGAACATCCCTCTATTCTGAGACTGCGCCCTCAGGTCCTAGACTCACCCACAATGGGAAACATCCTTTCCATATCCACTCTATCGAAGTTTAAATGAGATCCCCCCTCATTCTTCTAAACTCCAGCTTCTACAGGCCAGAGGCAGCAAATTTCCTTATACATTAACCCTTTCATTTCCAGAATCATATGTGTGAAAGTCCTCTGGACCCTCATCAATGTCGGCACATCTTTACTCAGTTAAAGGGCCCAAAACTGCTCACAATACCCCAAGAGTGGTCTGACCAATGCTTTATAAAGCCTCAGCATTACAACCTTGCTCATTTATTCTGGTCCTCTCAAAATGAATGTTAACATTGCATTTGTCTTCTTTACCACCAACTCAACCTACAGATTAACTTTTAGGCAATCCTACAGATAGACTCCCAAGACACTTTGCACCTCTAATTTTTATATTTTCTTCCCATTTACTTCTTTATTCCTTCTACCAATGTGCATGACCATACACTTCTCAGCATTATATTCCATCTGGCCACTTCTTTGCCTATTCTTCCAATCTTTCTAAGTCCTTCTGCAAGTTCCCTGCTTCCTCAACACTACCTGCCCTTCCCTCTATCTTTGCCATCAATTCTGTTGTCCATATCATTAACATATAACATGAAAAGGAGCGGTCACAACACTAACACGAGGAATTCTGCAGATGCTGGAAATTCAAGCAACACACATCAAAGTTGCTGGTGAACGCAGCAGGCCAGGCAGCATCTCTAGGAAGAGATACAGTCGACGTTTCGGGCTGAGACCCTTCGTCAGGGCTAACTGAAAGAAGAGCTAGTAAGAGATTTGAAAGTGGGAGGGGGAGGGAAAGATCCAAAATGATAGGAAAAGACAGGAGGGGGAGGGATGGAGCCAAGAGTTGGACAGTTGATTGGCAAAAGAGATATGGGAGGATCATGAGACAGGAGGCCCAGGGAGAAAGAAAAGGGGGAGGGGGGAGAAAACCCAGAGGATGGGCAAGGGGTATAGTGAGAGGGACAGAGGGAGAAAAAGGAGAGAGAGAAAAAGAATTTGTGTGTGTAAATAAATAACGGATGGGGTATGAGGGGGAGGTGGGGCATTAGCGGAAGTTTGAGAAGTCAATATTCATGCCATCAGGTTGGAGGCTACCCAGACGGAATATAAGGTGTTGTTCCTCCAACCTGAGTGTGGCTTCACCTTTACAGTAGAGGAGGCCATGGATAGACATATCAGAATGGGAATGGGACGTGGAATTAAAATGTGTGGCCACTGGGAGATCCTGCTTTCTCTGGAGGACAGAGCATAGGTGTTCAGTGAAGCGATCTCCCAGTCTGCGTCGGGTCTCGCCAATATGTAGAAGGCCACATCGGGAGCACCGGACACAGTATATCACCCCAGCTGACTCACAGGTGAAGTTTCACCTCACCTGGAAGGACTGTCTGGGGCCCTGAATGGTGGTAAGGGAGGAAGTGTAAGGGCATGTGTAGCACTTGTTCCGCTTACAAGGATAAGTGCCAGAAGGGAGATTAGTGGGGAGGGATGGGGGGGAACAAATGGACAAGGGAGTCGCGTAGGGAACGATCCCTGCGGAAAGCAGAGAGAGGGGGGGAGGGAAAGATGTGCTTAGTGGTGGGATCCCGTTGGAGGTGGCGGAAGTTACGGAGAATAATACATTGGACCCGGAGGCTGGTGGGGTGGTAGGTGAGGACAAGGGAAACCCTATTCCCAGTGGGGTGGCAGGAGGATGGAGTGAGAGCAGATGTACGTGAAATGGGGGAGATGCATTTGAGAGCAGGGTTGATGGTGGAGGAAGGGAAGCCCCTTTCTTGAAAAAAGGAGGACATCTCCTTTGTCCTGGAATGAAAAGCCTCATCCTGAGAGCAGATGCGGTGGAGACGGAGGAATTGCAAGAATGGGATGGCATTTTTGCAAGAGACAGGGTGAGAAAAGGAATAGTCCAGATAGCTGTGAGAGTCAGTAGGCTTATAGTAGACATCAGTGGATAAGCTGTCTCCAGAAATAGAGACAGAAAGATCTAGAAAGGGGAGGGAGGTGTCGGAAATGGACCAGGTAAACTTGAGGGCAGGGTGAAAGTTGGAGGCAAATTTAATGAAGTCAACGAGCTCAGCATGCATGCAGGAAGCAGCGCCAATGCAGTCGTCGATGTAATGAAGGAAAAGTAGGGGACAGATACCAGAATAGGTTTGGAACATAGATTGTTCCACAAAGCCAACATATAGGCAGGCATGACACTGACCCTGTGGAGTACCTCTAATCATTGGAAGCCAACCAGAGAGGGCCCCCTTTATTCCCCTCTTTGCCTCCTAACAGTAAACTAATCTTCTATCCATGCGAGTATCTTTCCTGTAATTCCTTGGGCTCTTATCTTGTTAGCAGCTTCCTGTGAGGCAACTTGTAAAAGGCCTCTGAAATTCCAAGTAAACAATGCCCACCGTCTCTTCTCTGTCTATCCTGATTGTTATTTCCTCAAATGATTACAACAAATGTGTCAGGCAAGATTTTCCCTTAAGGAATCCATGCTGACTTTGATCTATTTTATCATATGCCTCCAGGTATGCTGAAACTCCATCCTTAATAATGGTCTCTAACATCTTCTGTTCAGTTCTGTTCTGTTCACTGACATCAGGTTAACAGGGCTAAAATTCTCCTTCTTCTGCCTCCCTTCCTTCTTCAAGAGTGGAGTGACATTTGCAATTTTCCAGTCCTCAGGAACCATTCCAGAATCTAATGGTTCTTGAATGATCATTAACAATGTCTCCAAAATGTCTTTAGCTACCTCTTTCTGAATCTTAGGGTGTAGTCCATCTGGTCCAACTGACTTATATACCCTCAGAACTTTCAGCTTCCTAAACACCTTCTCCTTAGTAATGACAACTACACTCACTTCTGCCCCTGACACACTCAGATTTATGGAATACTGTTAGTGTCTTCTACAGTGAACACTGACACAAAATACTTATTAAGGTCATCTGCAATTTCTTTGTCCCCCATTACTACGTCTCCAGAATCATTTTCTAGTCGTGTAATATTCACTCTTGCATCTCTTTTACTATTTTATATCCTCTTTTATATTATTGGCTAGCTTATCTTCAAAGTTTATCTTTTCTCTCCTTATGATCTTTTAGTTGCCTTCTATTGGTTTTTAAAAACTTCCCAATCCTCCAACTTCCCACCAATTTTTGCTATACTGCATTATATGCCCTCTCTTTTGTTTTTCTGCTGTCTCTGACTTTCCTTGTCAGGCAGGGTTGCATCATCCTCTCTTTAGAATATTTCTTCAACTTTGAGATGTATCAATCCTGTGCCTTCCAAATGTCCCCTGAAAATCTAGCAGTTGCTTTTCTACCATTATCCCTGATAATGTCCCCTTCCAATCAGCTCTGGTCAGCTCTTTTCTCCTGCTTCTGTATTTCCCTTTACTCCGCTGTAATAGTGATACATCTGACTTTATTTTCTCCTTCTCAAACTGCAGGGTGAGTTCTATCTTATATGATCACTGCCTCCTAACAGTTCTTTGCCTTAAGCTCCCTAATCAATTCTGGTTCGTTACACAACAGCCAATCCAGAATTGCTTATCTCCTCGTGGCCTCAGCCACAAGGTGCTCTAAAAACCATCTTAAAGGCATCATACAAATTCCACCTCCTGCAATCCAGCACCAACCTGATACTCCCAATCTACCTGCACATTGAAATCCACCAGGATTTCCATAATATTCCCCTTTTTACATACTCTTCCTAACTATAAATGTCACATGTACCTCACATCCTGTCTACTGTTCAGAGGCGTGTATATAAGGGTCTTTTTACCCTCGCAGTTTTGTACCTCTGCCCACAAGGATTCCACATCTTCTGATCCTGCGTCACTTGATTCTAAGGATTTCATTTCATTTCTTACCTACAGAGCCATACCACTCCCACTGCTTCCCTGATTGTCCTTTTGCTACAATGTGTATCCTTGGATGTTAAGATCCCAGTTATGGTGTGATACTCTTTCAGCCACGACTCAGTGATGCCCAAAATAGCTACCTATCTCCAAATGCACTACAAGATCATCTATCCTATTCCATATACAGAGCGCATTCAAATAAACCATCTTCAGTCCTGTATTCATCACCCTTTTTAATTTTGTCTCCATATTACACTTCAACTCATCCCACTGACTGCATTTTTGCCTATCATCTGCCTGTCCTTCCTCACAATCTCATTACACACTGCATCTACTTGTATTCCAACTGCACAGTCTTCAGCGCAATCACTCCATATCTCATCTTCTTGCAAGATAAGTTTAAACCCTCCCCAAAAGCTCCAGCAAACCTGCCTTCAACGATATTAGTCCCCCTCAGGTGCAACCTTTCCTTTTTGTACAGATCATACTTTCTCCAGAAGAGATCCTCATGATCTGAAAATCTAAACCCCTGCCCCATGCACCAATTTCTCAGCCACATATTCATATGCCAGATCATTCCATTCTTACCCTCACTGGCACATAGCACAGGCAATAATCTAGAGATCACTACGCTGGAGGTCCTGCTTTTTAGCTTTCTACCTGTATTGTCTCTTCAGGACCACCTCCCTTTTCCTACCTATGTTTTTGGTATGAATATATACCACAACTTCTGGCTGCTCGCCCTCCCCTTTTAGAATGCTGTGGATCCAATTTGAAACATCTCTGAACCTAGCACCTGGGAGACAGTGGGAGGTACCTGGGTGTCTCTTTCACGTCCTGTCTTGGTACCTTGGCAACAGAAGCCGCAGCCAAAAATAAAGAAGTGAGTAGTTAGGTTGAAAGATATTTTAAGAAGATAATGATGTTGGGGAATAGGGAAGGGCAAGATTATTAAGAATTCCAGTCATGAGTTTGCATAATCAGTGGAAATACAATTTACCAAACACAGGGTAGTGGTGAGCAGGACTTGCTGAAATTGGAGTAAAAGCCATGATTCTGGGATGACAAATAACCATGGGAATGTTACGCATTTGTGAATCCTCCAGACAGAAATGTGGTCAGTGTATTCAAATTAAAAATGGTTAAAAGTGAGAGTAAGGCTTATGGAATATAAATAATTTGGGATAAAAGTAGATTACAGAAAAAAATGCTTGTATGTTTGTAATCTAAACGCTGCTGCCTATACCATCAATGTTATTCTTAGTGTGATACTCAAAATGATGTAGCGTTCAACAATAAATGAATTGATGGATCCATGCCAGACGGTCATATGAAACCAGCAATTTGATGCAGAAACATTTCATAATCCTCTTTCATATAATGGACTTTAAGATCCTTATGCAATGCGTTTAGTGTGGTTGATGATTATGCTTCAGTGGCCTAACTGATCATGTGATTGCATTTCTCATTTATGAGCTCTGAAATCACAGTCATTGTCACTGCCAAGCTGAAGGCAAGTTCTGGCTCCGATTTCTCTTCTCCAAATCATCTTCTCCTCAGTTATCTGCAGGATCGGCTATCCTTTGTGTAGCTCCTAAACATTCTTATTTTCTCTCCTTCTGACATTTTGTTTTGGCATTCAGAATTAGAAATAGATTATTATCACCGACTTATATAGCATGTTTTTTGGCAGCAGTACACCACAAAGACATATAAATTATGAAAATAATTAAATAGTTCAACACAAAAGAACTAACCTTCTGACACCAAGATTGGGGGCATAATGGAGACTGAGAAAGGTTACCACAGCTTTGCAGCGGGATGTGGACCATCCAAAAAAAATAGACTGAAAAATGGAAAATGGAATTCAATGCAGCCAAGTTTGAGGTGTTACACTTTGGAAGGACAGACAAGGGTAGGACTTACACTGTGAAAGGTTGGGCACTGCAGAGTGCTGTAGAATAGAGGGACAACAGAGTTGGACAGATCCATAATTCCCTGAAAGTGGTGGACAGGTAGATAGGTTGTATAGAGAGCTTTTAGCACACTGGCCTTCATAAATACTTTATACTTTATACTTTATACTTTATTGTCACCAAACAATTGATACTAGAGCGTACAATCATCAGAGCAATATTTGATTCTGCTCTTCGTGCTCCCTGGAGTACAAATCCATAGTAAATATTAAAAAATTAAATTATAAATCATAAATAGAAAAGGTAGTACAAAAAAACCGAGAGGCAGGTCCAGATATTTGGAGGGTATGGCCCAGATTCGGGTTAGGATCCGTTCAGCAGCCTTATCACAGTTGGAAAGAAGCTGTTCCCAAATCTGGCCGTACGAGTCTTCAAGCTCCTGAATCTTCTCCTGGAAGGAAGAGGGACGAAAAGTGTGTTGGCTGGGTGGGTCATGTCCTTGATTATCCTGGCAGCACTGCTCCGACAGCACGTGGTGTAAAGTGAGTCCAAGGACGGAAGATTGGTCTGTGAGATGTGCTGCACCATGTTCACGATCTTCTGCAGCTTCTTTCGGTCTTGGACAGGACAACTTCCATACCAGGTTGTGATGCACCCTAGAAGAATGCTTTCTACGGTGCATCTATAAAAATTAGTGAGGGTTTTAGGTGACAGGCCAAATTTGCTTAGCTTCCTCAGGAAATAAAGGCGCTGGTGGGCCTTCTTGGCAGTGGACTCTGCTTGGTTGCAAGTACAGAGTATAGGAGTTGGGATGTTATGTTGAAGTTGTATCGGACATAATGGTGAGGCCTAATCTCGAGTAGTGTGTGCAGTTCTGGTCACCTGCTTACAGAAAAGATATCAATAAAATTGGAAACGTACAGAGAAAAATTACAAGGTTATTGCTGATATTTGAGGACCTGAGTTATAGAGAAAGGTTGAATAAGCTAGGCATTAAGAGTGAAAGGTGAAATATTTACAGAAAACTTGAACAGGAACTTTTCCATTCAGATGGTGGTGAATGTGTGGAATGGGCTGCACTGAAGTGGTGGATGCAGATTTCACTTCCACATTTGAGAAAACTTTGGATAAGTACATGGTTGGGAGGGGTATGGATGGCTATAGTCCAGGCCAACATTCCCTCTAAAGTGTGAATGTGTACGCGTGCACACATCTTTTTCTACTAGCGCACAAATGAATTTAAACTATGCTCAAAGGTTGTCACTATCTAACTCGTTGGCATGTTAGGTATATTTCATGATCATACACAATCACATTTCTGTTTCCAGTTTCTGATGTTGACGGTGGTTGCGATGATTTGTCTGCAGATTTACTTATTTACGCATACTGTTTTTAATTGAAGAAATGATTGATTCAAAATGTCGAATTCCAAAGAAACAAACGGCATGACGTGCAAAAGAACTGCCAGTTCACTTATAGCAGAATTGCTTAATGAAACAGTAGAAACTGTTACACTGAAAGCTCATGAGGTCAGGAACGTGTAGCTACAAGAAATACTCAAGTACGATACAGAAATTGGTGTTACCAATGTGTATTGTTGTGATGCAAAAGTTGCTGGAGAATTTGCAAGTGGGAAGAAGAGAAGTAACATTAGGAAACTTGACTTTTTAAAGCGCCATTTAGTAAGCAGATCACATATGGACAGCGTGCAAAAGCTTCAGCAAGAAAATCCTTCATTACCTGCTATAGACCTGTTACATATATTTTGTGAGAACGCAGATGAACAAGAGTTAAAATGACATCAAAGTTCATATTGACAGTGTTTTGCCAGCTGTTAAAATGAGTACCTCTATATATCAAATTCAGTGCGCACATGTTGTTGTCACTGGGCAAAAAATTGCACAGCACAAGATTTTTCCACACACTGATCATTGCAAATTAGAGGAACATTGGTCCAGGTACAGGTCGTTGGGACTAGACAGCCAAAGTGCCTGCTTCTGTGCTGTAGTATTTATGGCTCTAATTCTCTATAATGAGATAGTGTTCATGTGTTAAGTAATCTGATGGCAGAGGAGGGGAAGCTGTTTCTGAATCATTGAGTGTGGGGCTTCAGGTTCCTGTACCTCTGCCTCGATGGTAGTAACTTTCTCAGAGCTCTTTCATCCCACTCTGTAACTGAAAACCTCTTTTAACATTGCCAGGACTACTTCACAAGTTTTCCACTTTTTTTTAATGCATCTCCAAGTCCACAAAGTTTGCTACTTTCCCAAATACTTACATATTTTCAACATGTTTTGCAGATTCTGAACTGCTTCTGGAGGTCACTATACCTGCCAGCCAATTTTGGTGCCTTTCTCAATTCTCCTGAATTATCATTCAAGCTTAATATACCCTTTGATTGACTACTATTGGAAGGTATTCTAGTCTCTGTTTTCCAAACCTCAATTTTCTACTGATAATGGATTTCATTATTTATCCTGGTATTGTTGCCTGCTTTAGGTAACTACTGTTTTGAAATGAGATTGAGTTGTACATAATCTGCTGGGGCCATCTCACATTCAATCAACTGGCTTTTAATGACTATAAGCAAATCCTAAATATTGGTTCCATTAGTGTTTAGTAATAAATGCCTCCTATCTGGAGAACTTTATTTACTTTGAACCCGTTAGCCTCTCCAGAGCTAGCACCTAATTAATGGGAAATGGCAAGATCCTTAAATTAACTTTGCATTAAGACTGTTTTAGAGTGGGCATTTTGTTCTTTGCTTCCATCCAAGAACTCATTTTGAATGACCTATTTTACTACATTAATAATGTATCCTTTTATCAAGCTCCAGTAAAATGTATTGCGTGCTGATCAGAGAAGTATTTAAAATTAATTTGTCTTTCATTTTACCATGCAACCTTTTGTTGACTCTGCACCTGATCTGTCATAAATGACGTTGCATTGTCTTCCATGAAAGTACAATCTGTTGCGGTCATGACACAGAGTTAGTGGTATTTACATTTTTATTTCAATGATGAACCTGATTGGTATTGTGCTCGATAAGACAGTTTGTTCAATTTCAAATGATATCGGTGCTTAAAGAGACATTTTTCCTTCAATACAATGGTGGTTACGGCGAGTTTCTATCTTATCTGTTTTGATAGTGTGTGAACAGAATTTATTCTCACCTACGTGGCTGTCAGTTTCTTTTTTTAAATAACAATTCTTTTGTCATCTGTGAAGTGCATTTTATATAATGTTTGGTTCCAAGTCAGGGCTATTGGTAGCGCAGATGCAGGTTGCTACGTGCCTCCAGCATGGTTTCCATTGCAGTGGACATAATACACAAGACAAATAGGAAACTGTTCAGCCTACACTGCTGCCCTCAAAGAAACCCTGGTTAGTCATTGAGCTACGGTACGTATATGCTTTTACACATGTTCAAAGGGCAACCTCCAAATCATCGTCAAATCATTTGCTAAAGTCTATGAGAAATGGGCCTTTGCACTCAATCTGCCCAGCAGTACAAAACTACCCTCCTCAATAAAAATCACGGCAAGATGGTGGAAAGTAATTTCAGAAGTCAGCTGTCAGAGTATGCAGACATTGATGATAAAGTTCATTGTCATGTTCCGTGCACCAAAGCAGCTTTACAAAGCTCAATGTATATTCATTATCAAAGTACATGTACTGCCCCTGTGATTCATTTTCTTGTGGGCATTCACAACAGATACAAAGAGACACAATAGAATCAAAGAAAAAAATGCCCACGACAAAGATGGTCATACAGCCAATGTGCAAAAGACAACTGTGCAAATACAAGTAAAGAAAATAAAATAATAATAATAGTAATAATAATAACAACAATAAATAAGCAATAAATATCAAGAACACCACTTTTCCATTATTTATTGGAGTTGTCCATTGAAAGAAATGACTATTGAAAATCAATGCCACAAACCCAGCACAAGATGGATTGCAGTGATACTTGCCTGCTTCAGAGGCTTGGGCTGTTTCAAAGTGCTGGAGAGATATCACCAGTGGGATTATGTGAACCAACATCAGTGCCCTCTCCAAGACCAACTTCTTTACTACTGACAACTAATTGTATTTAACTTGCTCGTTTGGCTATGTCACTTGCATACTAACATCAAGTTCCCAAAGCAGACCTTTCAAGCTTTGTCCTGTAAGTGATTCCCTGTAGATAGAGGAAAAGATTCAAGTTCTCAAAGCCTTTTTAAAAGTGTAGAATATCCCCAATCAGGATGGCAACATGAAGCCTTCCTGTCCATCACAACTCCCTCTTTCTACAACGTGGAGTGCTCAACAACAGCAACATGAACCATGCCTTCAAGAAACACCACAGAAAGATGCCTCTCACTCAGCACAGAGATGTATGGTAAGTATCTTGATTTAGAATACAGCAAGAGAGCTATAGGAATATTTTTTTCTGTCTGTCTTTCTTTTAATTTTTTTTTCAATTTTTGTACATACTTTTCTTTCAACCACTGAAATATTCTATGCCCAGTCTGCCTGATAAGACTTCAGCCTATGGCAATGTTACTGAATTTTGTGTTTTGGACATACAGCAATTAACTTCAGCCACCAATCTTCAAATCTGGATATAGATTATAGATTATAATTTAAAATAAAGTCCTGAATAATAGGTTCCTAAAAGCCTTGAATTACAGACCAAACAATGTTGATTAAAATACATTTAGATGTCTGTGGTGTAAGTACAAATGGGGAGATGTGAAGTTTGTGTGTAGTTTCATAGAAAGCCTTGTGGATAGATTGTAAATATGGAATTGTCCTTTGATGCTTAGCGCAGAAAATATTGGGTAGCGTTTGGCCAGCCAGACCATTCCACTGAAAGGGTGTCAATATGATGCTGCTGCATCTTGCTTTGTCGACTAAAGAGGCTGCTTCATACCTACCGGTATTTTTCTCTAGTGATTTCACTCATGCAACAACAGGCAGTAATGCTGAAGTGATATTCCTACAGTATACAGATAAATGAGCTTGACCCCAGCCTTCCCTAATCTCTACCTATCTTACTTTGGAAGTATACCTGACAAGGTACAAATGACTAGCCCCACTGTGTTTTTGTCTTTGCAGGGACAGCATACAAGGCACCTGCTGGATAGCAACATATTAATATTATGAAACAGATATCATTATTCTTACTAATTACATTGATAGTGCCTGACCTGCTGACGGTTACTTTCCTGTTAAATTTGTCCCTAATGTGAGGTGCTCCCTACTAAGAATGTATATTTTTAACTGGGAACAAGTTTGACATTTAACATTAGCATCTGCTTCCAGTATTGTCAATTTTGAGTTGGCACAGATATTGAATTAATGGTTCTATCTTGAAACTTTGGTCAAAAGAACCACAGAAATTCAGGAAGGAATCAATTACTTTAAAAGAAAACTCATACAAGTTACTAATTAATAATTAAATTATTTTATTCTGAGTTGCATATTTTTCTACTCTCTCCATGTTATTCCCTGAGATGGTTTGGAAATATACTGCTAACTCTTATCAGTTCCATTTTAATTCAGCCACCAGAAGATCATTGAGATCGTCTAAATTTTTGATTGCTGCTTGATCACTCTCACAGTTGAACAGCTTTGATCACGAGCTCAGACTGTGGGTAACCTTTGAGCTCAATTACTTCTGTTTCACTCAATGATTCAAAGTTCAAATTCAAAATAAATTTACAATCAAGTACATATACTGAATGTCACCATATACAACACAGAGATATTTGGGATGGTAGGATTTACCTGGTGAAATATTAAGAGGACATGGCCTTAGGCTAATAAAATGTTGCTGATTGATGGGAAGGTCACGAGGAGAACATAGACCAAGTAAAGAAACACAGGCTGGCTCTGCTGTTAGTAAGAGGAGGACCAATGGGGAAATACAACCAATATCAAACAGTCAGAATTGGAGGAGTGTAGATATCTTGGATGCTCATTTGGACTGAAGGAAGCTGTTTTTCTTTTCTCCCCAGGCTGACCCGGGAACTGAGGATAACTTGCTGCCTCTCTGATACCTTAGGTTCTGAAGTAGCTGAAGAGACCAATATGAAAACCACAGATTCTGCTACAGGGGCTTACTTTAAGGCAGTGACTAAATTGTCTTTCTTTTTCACTGTGCATCATGAATAGGCTCAATGCTTCCCCAGATGTTTGTCCTCCATTTTGAACAGTGGATGTCTCATGACCAGTGGGGATGTCATATTTTTTCAAAGGAAGTTTGAGAACTCCCTTGCATTGTTTTAGTCTACCTGGTAATCTCCTGCCACAATGAAAATTGGAGCTGTGTACCTCCTTCGGGAATCTGACATTAGGTATGTAAAATATATGGGCATGACCACTGGAAACATAGACTGTTCACAGCCTCCATGTTGGAATCATTGGCATGGGAGAGGACACTGCCACAGGTTTTTTCTTTAACCTGTTGGTGGAATTGTTTTTTTTTTGAGTCACAAAGGCATACAGCCTGGAAATATGCCATTCAGCCCACTGAGCACATATTGACAACCAAACACCCATTTCCATTAACCCTACACTCATACCATTTTATTCTTCACATAGTCCTCACAACAGCTCCTGGTTCTGCCACTCACTAGCATGCTAAGCTCCTGGTTCTACCATTCAGTAACATGCTAAGGGCGATTTACAGTGACCAGTTACCTACGAGCTCATATATCTTTGTAATGGTCACAGGTAGAGTGATGAAATTCCACACAGACAATACCAGAGGCCAGTACTGAGACTGAGCCACTGTCAGCATAATCTCTCAGTGCCTTGAGATGCCTATTGTGTACTGTCAACGACAATGAAATAGAAGGCCAGAACTGTATGGAAGTTTATATGTTGATCTTTAAACTCTCTTTTCCGCAAAGACATTTGGATAGTTGCAAGGATGGGATTAGAATGTTATGAGCCAGAATGAATGCTGCTAGGACCAATTTAGGTGGGTACCTTGGCTGGCATAGACACAAAGGCAAGTGTTGGCACACTAGAGATGATGCTGGATTTCATCACTGAGAGGTGTCTTCTGAGAAACAGTATAGAATGTTCCACCTTTACTGAAATCTCATTGTGTGCCTTTGCTCTCTGGGACTGGAGTTGTGCATCAGTGGTATGAAGTTTGGGTGCTCATCTCAGGCTCATAATGTGATGATTTGCCAACTTCTCCTTAAGCCCATCATCTCCACTGGGGCATTGGCCACTGAAGGTAGTTCACCAGAGTCCTCTGTCCTGGGCTGATGGTTGATTGGGTCTGCAGCGTTCACTTTCACCACACAACTTCATACGTCTTCTAGGTGAAGATCCTTTCTCTCCCAGGGATGAGGTACTTGAAGCTTCTGTAGCTTGGGTTTTTACGAGATGGGGTTGCAAGCATCATACTCAACCCTCCTCCTTTTGCTGCCAGGCTTGGGACCGTCCATGATGGAGTTAAATGTGTTGAGTGCCCCTTTGTTAAAAGTGACATCAGGTCCATCATTGCAAGCTACAGAGCAAAGTAGTTGTTTGGAGGTTATTTGTAACACTGTGTTTTCCTTCACTATTGTTGCTATGTTAATGATTTTTGTAGAATCACTGGTAGGTTTTATTTAAATCCAGGAGCAAACACATGACGGTTAGTAACCAAATATTTATTCATTACAATTCCTGATGACGATATTTGCAAACACGTAATGTGGCAGAGGTACCAAAATAAGTAAATATCATATGAAGAGACATAATGAAGATAAAAAAAAGTGATATTATTTTCATTCTTCAGTTGATTTCTGATCCTGGTATATATGTTTCTTTATAAATTGGATTTTTTTCAAAATTAACATCAGCAGAAAAGTTCTGGTATTCCTATCTTATGCAAATGCTTCGGTACAACATATGACATGCACTGGTATACTTAATCCGGTAGATACTACTTTCAGGAAGGGTAAATGTTTATCATTATGACTCATATCTCCATGGTTCAGAGTAAAAACATACAAGATGTAAGCTGTGCAAAGTCATTCAGATGAGGAATTCCTGGGGTGCCTTTGCCGACAGCCTCCATCTAAGGCCACAGAGGCCAAAAAATTGATTATTTCCTGCTGGAAGTAACTTGATGAGCCACTGTCTTTAGAACCAGAGAGGTGAGGTAGAAGAAAATCAGAAAAAAAATATTTAATAAAAAGAAGTTTTAAAAAATTTCAGGTATATCTTACAGCAGTACATGTAGTCAGGTCCCCAAATGAGCCACATTGGTCATGATGCATGGAAGCGGGCCCTTTGGAACAACTGATCCACACTGACCAAGGAGCCCATTTGCCTGCATTTGGCCCCTATCATAGAACATAGAAACTTACAGCATATTACAGGCCCTTTGGCCCACAATGTTGTGTCGACCATGTAACCTACTCTAGAGACTGCCTAGAATTTCCCTAATGCATAACCCTCTATTTTTCTAAGCTCCATGTACCTATCCAAGAGACTCTTAAAAGACCCTATTGTATCTACTTACACCACCACCGCTGACAGTGCAGTCCGCACACCCACCATTCTCTCTGTCAAAAACTTATCCCTCACATCCCCTCAGTATCTATTTCCAAGCACCTTAAAACAATGCCCCCTCATGTTAGCCATTCCAGCCCTGGGGAAAAGCCTTTGGCTATCCACATAATCAATGCCCTTCATCTTCTGCACCTCTATCAGGTCACCTCTCATCCTTCATCGCTCCAAGGGGAAAAGGCCAACTACGCTCAGTCTATTCTCATAAGGTACAAAACCAAATTTCCCTCGGGAATAATAAAGTATATCTATCTATCTATCTATCTATCTATCTCCAATCCAGGCCACATCCTTGTAAATCTCCTCTGCACTCTCCCTATAGTATCCACATCCTTCCTGTAGTGAGGTGACCAAGTGGGGTCTGACAAAGATCTTATATAGCTGTAACAGTACCTCACGGCTCTTGAACTCAATCCCATGGTTGATGAATGCTAACACACGATATGCCTTCTTAACAATACTGTCAACTTGCTTTGAGTATCCTATCGACACGGACCCCAAGAACTCTCAGATCATCCACACTACCTAAAGTCTTACCATTTATATTATATTCTGTCCTCAAATTGGACCTACCAAAATGAACCACTTCACACTTATCTGGGTTGAAGTCCATCTGCTACTTCTCAACCCAGTTCTGCATCCTATCGATGTTCTGCTGTAACCTCTGACAATCCTTCAGACTATCCACAACACCCCCAAGCTTTGTGTCATCAGCAAACTTACTAACCCATCCTTCTACTTCTTCGTCCAGGTCATTTATAGAAATCACAAACAGGAGGGGTCCCAGAACAGATCTCTATGAAACACCACTAGTCACCAACCGCCATGCACAATATGAACCATCTACAAACACCTTTTGCCTTCTGTGGGCAAGCCAATTTTGGATCCAGAAAGCAAGGTCTCCTTGGATCCTATGCTTCCCTACTTTTGAAGGAGTTTTGTACGAGGAACCTTATGAAATGCCTTACTGAAATCCATATACACTACATCCACTGCTCTACCTTCATCAATGTGCTTTGTTACTTCCTCAAAGAATTCAATCAGGCTCATAAGACATGACCTGCCCTTGACAAAGCCATGCTGAGTATCCCTAATCAGATTATGTCTCTCCAAATGCTCATTAATCCTGCCTCTCAGGATCTGCTCCAACAACTTGCCCACCACTGAAGTCATACTTGCTGGTCTATTATTTACTGGGTTATCTCTACTCCCTTTCTTGAACAAAGGAACAACATTCGCCACCCTCCAATCCTCCGGTACTTCTCCCATCCATATTAATGACGTAAAGATCATCACCAGAGGCTCAGCAATCTCCTCTCTCACTTCCCACAGTAGCCTGGGGTATACCTCATCCGCTCCTGGTAACTTATCTAACTTGATGCTTTTCAAAAGCTCCAGCACATCCTCCTTTTTAATGTCTATATGCTCAAGCATTTCAGTCCGTTGTAAGTCACAATTGCCAAGATCTTTTTCCCTGGTGAATACTGAAGCAAAGTATTCATTAAGTACCTCCAATACCTCCTCTGACTCCAAGCAAACGTTTCCACTATCACACCTGATTGGTCCTATTCTCACATGGCTCATCCTCTTGCCCTTCACATACTTATAAAATGCCTTGAAGTTTTCCTTAATCCTGCTCACCAAGGCCTTCTCATGGCTCCTTCTGGCTCTCCTAATTCTATTCTTAAGCTCCTTCCTAGCAACCATGTGATTTTCTAGAGTTCTAACAGTACCTAGTTTCTTAAACCTTTCGTAAGCTTTTATTTTCTTCTTAACTAGATTTTCTACATACTTAGTACATCATGGTTCTTTAACTCGACCATCCTTTCCCTGCCTTAATGAAACATACCTATGCAGAACTCCATGCAAATGTTCTCTGAACATCTGCCACATTTCTGCTGTGCATTTTCCTGAGAACATCTGCTCTCAATTTATGCTCCCAAGTTCCTGCCTAATAGCATCATATTTCTCCCTACCCCAACTAAATGTTTTCCCAAATTCTCTGCTCCTACTCTTCTCCAGCGCTATGGTGAAGGAGATAGCGTTGTGGTCACTACCTCCAAAATGCTCTCCCACCGAGAGATCTGACACCTGGCCAGGTTCACTTCCCAATACTGGTTCAATTACAGCCTCCCCTCAAGTTGGCTTATCTACATATTGCTTCAGAAAACTTTCCTGAACACACCTAACAAACTCTACCCCATCCAAACCCCTTGCTCTAAGGAGATGTCAATCAATATTAGGAAATTTAAAATCACCCATCACAACAACCCTATTATTATTGCACCGTTCCAGGATTTGCCTCCCTATCTGCTCCTTGATCTCCCTGTTACTACTGGGGGTCTGTAAAAAACACCTGGTAGAGTTATTGCCCCTTTCTTGTTTCTGATTTCCACCCATACTGACTCAGTGGACAATCTCTCCATGACTTCCTCCTTTTCTGCAGCCGTGACACTACCCCTAATTAGCAATGCTACGTCCTCACCTCTTTAGCCTCCCTTTCTGTTCTTTTTGAAAGAACTAAAGCCTGACACACTCAGCAGCCATTCCTGCTCCTGAGACATCCAAGTCTCTGTAATTGCTGCAACTAACATCTTGCGTAAGGTACATATTTTCTGCCTCTTGTTCGTAATTCTTCACCATTTCATAATGTTTCAGTGTTTTCAAATATAGTGGCAATTCCTTAAAGAGATACAGAATTTTATGGAAAATACATTGCAGTTTGAGTAACGTATAGGCAAATGGAGAAAACATCGTGTAGAAATTCTAAAATACATGAGGCTACATTAGATGGGTGGAGAGTTAGGGTGCCTGTCATGATTTCAGTCCATGCTGATCTGACAGCAACCCACAGTTACATTGAGGCTCAAAACCTCTGGCCTCTGTTATTCTACTCCCTTGTCTTGGCGGCTGGGTTTGGGGCATTGAGGCTTGCTGGTGGCCTATAATCAGATTAGAGAGGAGGATTGGAGGACCTCTCTGAAGCATTTTTGTGGATGATCTGAATGGTCATTGGGAACTTGCCATTGAACTGAATCACTTTCTGGCCCATTTCAGCGGGCAATTAAACCAACTACAGACCACAACAGATAATGATAGAAATCTCCTTTCCTGAAGCCAATGACTAAACTCAATAATACAAGAGATTCTGCTGTAAATCCAGGGTAACTAAACTAAATGATGCTTTATGAAAATTATAAATTTCTTGGCCACTATTATTGACATATGCATTTTGTTCCAGAGATGTTCTTTGAATTTAAATTCTCCAGTTCTGCTGGTTGAAATGGAACAAATATCATTTGACTCAAATTCAGATTTGCCAGCTTAGTAACTCAACCATCTTGCCATGCAACAGGTAATAATAATAATAATAATAATAATAATAATAGTAAGAATTAGAGGGAGCACAAATGTGCGTTGATAGTATCACACACAAAATGCTGGAGATCAGCAGGCCAGGTAGCATCTATGGAAAGAAGCTGGGAGGTGATAGGCGGACACATGGCTATAATAGTGAGTCTCCTTCCCCATCTTCTTATTCTGGCTTCTTCCCTACTCCACCCCTCCTTCTCAGTCCCTTTGAAGGGTCTCGGCCTGAAACGTCAACTGTTTACTCTTTTTTCACAGATGCTGCCTGGCCTGCTGAGTTCCTTGAGCATTTTGTGTGAGTTGCTTGGATTTCCAGCATCTGCAGATTTTCTTGTGTTTGCAGAGCAGGCAGCATCACCTTCTTTCTCTGATCCAGACCCTCATGTCTAGGATGGCTTGCTACTTTCGTTTCTAAACTGTCTGAAAAGGTCTATGTGGAATCAGCAGACCCTTTCACAGAAGGGACAAAGTTTGATGAGATGAGTGGGTGTGCAGTTTGGAAACTAATGTCCTTTCCCTGCTGTTTTTTGCTTAATTCTTGGTGGAGACATCCAAGGTCTTTATCGTCATCCTGAAAGCTCCTTCTTCAGTTTCATTGATCGCTGGCCAAAGATTGCTATAAATTGGTGAAGGTGCTAATGAGTTTCTGAGATTCCAAGGGCGATGCCATTTAGATTTTGGCCATTTGGGTAGGGTTACCCATGATGGTAAGGTCAAGGGGAAGGCTCCAGACAAGAACCAATCTAACCAACACCTTAATGTTGGAGTTGGCAGGAGATGATGACACATCACAATGGCAGTGAAAGCAGGGGAAGGCTGCGGCAGTGAAGGGTCCCCAGTCATCTTGCATTCCATACAACTGGATCCTGACCCCGATCTGTCAAGGATTTATGGTGGCTGCCCATGTATCAGCCTCCCCACGTTAAAAAAGTCATGCACAGGCATTTTCCATTGAGGAAATCCTCCCTAACATCCCAGATTAAGTCCTGTGACAATCAGAAAATGGCAAAAGGGGTAGGACTAGGAAGTCTGAAAGAACCCAGAATCTATGTAAGGATTAAAAAAGCATATATGGTGATTGATTTTTTTTTTGGTGTTGTCAAATCTAAAGATGGTGGCCAATGTATATTTTGATGGAAAGAATCCACGTTGCAAAAGACATGTTAAAAGCATCCATAAGTATTGGAATATCACCCACATCAAGAGTTTAAAGTGACCGGTATAACAGGGCAGCTAGAAATAAAAGAAAAAGGAGGAAAGTTTTGGAAATATTTCAAAAGTGAAGCTTTGGTATCTTCAAATGATAGTGCCTCAAGAAAGTGGCATCAATTACTTAGGACCCTTGCCATTTTTGACATGCCCTCTTCTCATTACTACCATCAGGGACAAATTACTCATAGCCTGATGACTTTCAGTGAACGATTTAGGAGCAGATTCTTCCCCTCCACCATCAGGTTTCTAAATGGTCTGTGAACTCATGAACAGCACTTCGGTGTCCCTTATTTATTTTGTAATTTATAATTTGTAATTTTTGTGACCTGCTGCCACAAAAAAAACAGAATTTCAAGATATGTAAGTCAGTGATAATAAACCTGATTCTCGTTGAGACGGGTATTGTCTAAAGTATTAAACCATCACTTTCTTTCAACAGCTGCTGATTGACCTGCCTTGTTCACCCAGCATTTTCCACTTTGCTTCTGCCTAAAGTGGATGCTTGGCTGAAGGAAGCAATTGTGAATAATAAGCACAAATTTTGTTTTTGTTCATTTAATGAATATTTTCATCCATTAATTTTCTGCCCCTGTGTCACATTCTTCCCCTCCACTTCCAGAGCTGATTTTTAGACCAGAATTACTTCTGCTGAAAACAGCTTTACAAAGCTGATAATTGATCTAGAACAATAAGATGCAGAAATGGAATAACAAAAGCAGGAGTATATACGTTTCTTAACTTGATGGAGGCAAATAGCTGCAGAAACTCTTATATTACATTGAGAATGCTAGTGTGGTCATGCCCATCCAGTGGCTTAGACTATTGACTGGAAAGAATGAGTTCAGATCTCACTGTGGCTGTTGTAGAATTTAAGAAAGTTACTTGAATGTATCTGGAAGTGAAAATTCTGCAGTTAGTAATGAAGATGAAATTACTGAATTGTCATTAAAAAAAAAACATCCATCTGATTCAATATTGTAATACCTGTGATGGGAACACATCAAAATATCTCATTGTTAAATTTAAGGTTTCTCTTCCATTCTCACATTTTTCCTGATAATTGAGGTGTAGAGTTGTTATAATTCTATTTGTGAATTTTCTGTTTTGTTAGGAGTACTGGAGAGTTTGATAAACAAACTTCAGTCTTGAATCTTCAATGTTCAAAGTTCGAAGTAAATTTTATTATCAAAGTACATATATGTCATCATATACAACCCTGAGTTCATTTTCCTGCGGGCATACTCAGCAAATCTATAGAATAGCAACTATAATATGATCAATAAAAGATCAACCTGAGTGCAGAAGACATCGAACTGCGCAAATGCAAATATAAATGAATAGCCATAAATAACGAGAACATGAGATAACAAAGATCTTTAAGTGAAATCATTAGTTGTGGCAACATCTCAAAGGATGGTCAAGTAAGTGTAGTTATCCCCTTTTGTTTAATAACCTGATAATTGTGGGGTAGCAACTGTTCTTGAACCTGGTGGTGCAAGTCCCGAGACACTTGCACCTTCTATCTTAGGGCGGAAGCGAGAAAAGTGAATGAACTGGGTGGTGGGGATCTCTGATGACGGATGCTGCTTTGCTATGATAGCATTTCATGTAGGTGTGTTCAATGGTTGGGAGAGCTTTCCTCTGATGTGCTGGCCTGAATCCATTACCTTTTGTAAGATTTTTCTTGAATCTTGAAGAAAATTTCTCTCCTCTCATAGTTGCTGCTTGACTTGTTTATATCCTCCTGTACATTGTTTGTTCCTCCAGATTCCAGTATCTGCAGTCTCTTCTGTCTCCCTTGTTATGGTTTCAGGTTTAAAACACCAGAATTCAGGCATATAATCCAGGCTTCCTTTTCATGCAGTATTAAAAGAGAGCTACATAGTTATAGAAGCTCATTTTCATTTAATTCAGTTGACCAAGGTGTGGCTTTGTATTTCAGATATTAAGGCACAATTCAACAATTTCTCCTCAATGAAGTGCAGAAACAAATTTGCTGAACAATCTACAGATTAAACTGGATAAACAGCTCAGCAAAAGGGCAATAGAGCCAACCAGTCCATTCATGCTCTATTAACTTTCTCCTATCTTTCCTCACCTAAATCTGTCAGATGAAAAGAAATCATCCTTAGGGCATTAGTCAGTAAAAAAAAGTCATTCAAATTTTGCAAGATGAAGCCCAGCTTTTGGCATTCCAACTGAAGAAAGGTGTGATTGAGCAATGTAAGAGGAAAATGATTTATATGCTAACATTAAATGATTTTTGCAAAGTAACATTTCAGTGGGCTTTTATGATGATCTCCATATTATGATCAGGCAAGAAAGGTCTTGGAAATAGAAAGCATCCTGTGGCAGTTACTAGTTATTTTCGTTGGAACATAATCCTTCTTGGCCTGTTAACAAAGCAAACAATTTTTGTTAAATTTACCAATGAGCTGCAGGCAATAAAAAGATGCATTTGCCGCAGCACCTGCGTGTGTGTGTGTGTGTGTGTGTGTGTGTGTGTGTGTGTGTGTGTGTGTGTCTGTGTGTGTCTGTGTGTGTGTCCCAAGTAGTGTATTGTGTATTCTGCTCTATTTTGATCCCAAATGTGATTAAACACTTATGAGTTCCTTCTTGTTGGCAGTTCTCCAAATCTGTCAAGACCAGCTTGCAACAGCACGAAGGGTTGAAATGATTGGGCTAGTTGACCTTGATGAGTGTGGTTAACCTGACAACACCCTGACCACTTGGGGACAATGGTCAGTGCATCCAGTTGCCAAGGAAGCAGGTGATTCTAAGATCCTTTGGACACTTTGGTATCCCTGCTCATTTGTACAAAAAACACTGAACACTTCTACTAATCAAAAGCAATTTTAGTCTGTAGTGGCACTGTACTTCCGATCTCAGATGGTTAATTACATTATTGATTTGTGTCTGGCAGCATCTTATTTATACTGTGGCTGCAAATTGAATCTGTTCGCCTGAAGAGAGCTGTGTATTCATGCACACATGCAGAGACCCTCCCCTCAGGTCCAATAAATTGTACGGGTCAATTAAAGGAGCCCCACTTTTGGTTTAAAGGCTGCCCAGGAGGTTGCACAAATTCTCTGAAGGAATTTCCCCAATCCATTTGAGACCACACAGTTAAGGGCAAGCAGTGTGTGACTAGTTCCATGATGTGGTCTCCGCGCAGATGTCAACCGGGGACTGTCAGTACTCCAGTCACATGGAGGTTATGCTTTTATAGATTTTGTAATGATTCCTTCATTCAGTGAAAGGATGTTAATGTATTTACATATTAATTAGATGCTGTGTGCTGAACCTGTTTTTTTTAGATTTACTCATTAAGGAAGAATAGCATTGCCATTATTCATGTAAGTAAAATGTTAATTGGTAATTTTCAAGTAGTACTGCATGGAAAGAGGCCCCTTTGCCTAAATTGTCCATGCTGACCAAGATGCAAATACTATTTGCCTGTGTTTGACCCATAGTCCTTTAACCTTTCCTGTCCATGTACCTGTCCAAACATTGTAATTGTATTTCTTCCACCAGTTCATCTGGCAGCTCATTTTATACACACCACCCTCCCTGTGGAAAATCTTACCCCTCTGAAATATTCCCCCTCTCACCTTAAAACAGTGTCTTCTAGTTTTAGACTCCCTTATCCTGGGAAAAAGACCATAACTGTCTACCTTATCAATGTTCCTCATAGTTTTATAAACCTCTGTAAGGTCACCACTCAGCCTCCTTTGGTACAGGGAAGACACTCCCACCCTATCTAATCTCTCCTCATAGTTTAAGCCCTCTCGTCTAGGCAACATTTTTGTGAATCTCATCTGTGCCCTCTCTATCTTAATCACATCTGGTGGTACGGTAGCGAAGAGCTTATCTATAACACTATTACAGTTCAAGTCATCAACAACTGGGGTTCAATTCCCACTGCTGTTTGGTAGGAGGTTCTACCATCTCCCTGTGTCTGTGTGACACCCACATTCCAAAGACATATATCTGTTCGTGATAGTATGTTTTGAGTATGCAATATTGGCACCAGAAACATAGTGCACTTGCGGACTGTGTTGATTGTTGACGCAAAGAACATATTTCACTGTATATTCCAATATTTAAATGTGCATGTGATAAATAAAGCTAAACTTTCTATAGTATGGTGACCAGACCAGAACAGAACACAACTCTCCAAATCTGGCTTGACCAATGATCTTCTCAACATCCAACTCCAATACTCAATACCTCAGCCAATTAAATCAAGTATATCATTCACCTTCATCACCACTCTGTCTGCCTGTGTCATCACTGTCTGGGGAACTACAGTTTGTACTTATACCCCAAGGTCTCACTGTCCATTAACACTCCATGGTGTTTGTCAGGTCTTTAATCTGAAAAGCAACCCTTCGCTAATGGCTCTACCTGCATGCAACCAACCTATATTGTATCCAGTTTGCTACTTCACCCTGGATCCCATATATTCTAATGTTCTGGATCAGCCTACAATGCAGGATTTTGTTAAAGGCCTTGCTTAATTCCACGTACACATTATCTACTGTGCTGAGACATAATTTTCCATGGACAAAGTCAAACTGACTATCACTTCAGACCTTGCATTTTTGGACTTCCTATCCCTCAGGATCCCTTCCAGTAACTTTCTCAGCACAGAAGTAAGACTCACTAGCCTGTAGTTTCCTGACTTGTCCTTCCAGTCCTTATTACATAAAGACACAACATTCACCATCCTCCATTCTTCCGGTATCTCATCCATGGCTAATGGCAATACAGAAATCCCCACCACAGCTCCAGAAATTCTGCCCCCCCCCCACCCACCTTCACTTAACACAATGTCCTTTGATACACCTGGTCAGGCCCTAGGGACTTATCCATGTTTATGTGCTTCAAGACAGTCAGCACTTCCTCCTTCATAACCTTGACATGCTTCAGGATGCTACTGTCCATTTTCCTGAACTCCTATGTCCTTCTTCATTGTAAACACAGACCAAGAATTATTGATTTATGATCTCAAACAACTCCTATGGTTCGAAGCATAGTTAGACAGAATCATTTTAAAGCAGATAGGATGCCTCCTCCAGATTGTTATGGATCTTTAGTATTGTGCTTCTAATTTCATGTCACTTACACTGAATGGCAAATTGGCAACATAATATTCCACATAACGCTTCTATGTAGAAAGCTGCTCAGATTTGTAATCGTGATTTCAAATCAACTGTGATTGCTTTTAATATAATGACCCTTCACAGCTGTAATTTTGACTGGAGCCTTCCTCAATGTCAGGAGATGTTCAGTATTTTCTTCAGTGAGAGTAGAAGCACATTGTTGGCTAATCCAGGCATTATAGCAGTCAATGAACTTAATGACTCTCAGCAGTGAGAGGCAGTTAGTATTGTCACTAGTGGCCATTTATCACATTGGAGCTGTTTTGATGAATGTTCCCTGCATTATAATGGTCACTATGAAATAAGCAATGACTATTTCAAAAGCAGTTCAATAATGTTGTTTCTTTTTATTCCCCTTTGACAGGAAAATGTGAAAGGTGCAATATAATTGCAGCTTCTTTCTTTCGTATCTACACTCTTACAACAAGCAGCACTTTTGTTATATAGAGGTCATTAAAAATATAGCAACATCCAGTGATCACTTTAAGTGACCTTTAGGAGGGAAATTGAAGAAGCAGCAGAGAAGAGGAAATGGTTTTATACTGATTGTGGCATTAGTTTTGCAATATACTGTGAACAAAAACAACCCAACCCACTTACGGGAAAATTGAAGGACTTGCTTCATATTGAACTATATATACAACTGTCAGCACATATTTTTCTAGAATTCTTTGTATGACAAAACCTTACATTAGGGAATCAGAAAAAAAATGCTGTTTATATATCTAATTAATTTTGCAGATAATTTTCCCTTTCTTAGCCAACTGTTATTTTTACAATTACTTGCAAACAAATTGAAATTAACTTCTATTCAACAGGCTGTGAAGGATATTCAATCCAAAGTGTGCTCAGTTAGAACCAATCTGCTATAATCTGCATGAAATTCGTTCACAATGAACTCACTTTCAAGGACTCTTCGTCTTATGTTCTCAGTATTTATTGCTTGATTATTTATTATCATTATTTCTCTTTTTCCTATGTATTTGCATAGACTGTTGTCTTTTGCCCATTGGCTGTTTGTCCATCTTGTTGGGTGTGGTCTTCCATTGATTCTAGTATGATTCTTTGATCTACTGAGTATGCCCATAAGAAAACAAATCTCAGGGTTGTATATGGTGACATATATGTACCTTGATACTAAATTTACTTTGAACTTTGGGCACAAATGCAGTCATCGCCGCTTTTAACATATCTTGATTAAATGATTCATCCAGTTCCAAATGTTCACTATTGGCCACCTCCTCCTCATTTCCATCTCTGACCTACCTTTAGCTCTGAAGAATCTCAGCTGTCTTACCCACTTTCTGGATAAGCCAATAGGCTGGTCCTGGACTTATTTCCTGGCATAATTTACATATTATTATTTAATTATTTATGGTTTTATATTGTTATATTTATACTCCATTCTTGGTTGGTGTAACTGTAACGAAACCCAATTTCCCTCAGGATCAATAAAGTATGACTATGACTATGACTATGGATACCTCCCTAATTCTCTTCCTTCAATTTGAGAACAGCTTCAGACCTTCTACCTCATCATGCATTTGTGTGGCCCTCCATAGTTAATATGGTCTTATTTTATATTTTATAGGGATACAGCGTGGAACAGGCCCTTTCAGCCCCTCAAGCCGTGCTGTCCAACAACCCCTGATTTAACCCTTCCCTAATCACGGGACAATTTACACAATGACCAATTAACCTGACAACATGACTGTGGGAGGAAACCGGAGCACGCAGAGGAAACCCACGCAGTCTCGGGGAGACGTACAAACTCCTTACAGGCAGTGGTGGGAATGGATCCCAGGTTGCTGTTTATGCAAAGCATTGTGCAAACCACTATGCTCATGTGAAGCTCCTTAAAATTAAGATAATTGTGTTACATACATGTCTTAAATAAAGAGATCTCATATGCTTTATTTACTGCTAATGTATGAAACTGGGGATATTGGAAATCTAAAGTAATAGCAGAAGCTGTTGCACATACCTTGATGGCATCTATGGAAAAAGAAAATGAGTTAACTTTTCATTCATGCATCTTGTTTGTTCTGGGAAAAAATTGCTATAAAGGTGCAGTTTTTTAACCCAGTGGATGGAGCTGGACAGAAAATTGTTTTTCATCAGACCTGGAAGGAATATCTTTGTCAGCAATGAGAAAATATTTGTGGGTTTTCAAAACTTGTTAAATAGAGGAAATACTTGTAAGTTCCCAATACTTGGTAAAGTTTCCAAAATGTAGTCGAGAATGGGCTATCAATGCCCTGGCCTATGTTTACATGAAATAATGCATTTAGAATTGTTTGCTTTGTATGTTATTTTAATATATTCTGGTTTTCTAAAAGCTTGACATTATGATTACCTCAACCAATTAAAATAAATGAAAGTGCTGTGAGTAAAGTCATTTTGCATATTTAAATTTGTTGTTACCTTGGTAACAGGAGATTGCTTGTACACTAGTTTTTTAAAAAATATATTTATTTAAAGACACGGCACTGTAACCAGTTGGTTTCTCTGGTCCAACTGCCAAATTACATCCAAGGACCAATTAATCTACAACCTCTATGTCCTTGGAATGTAGGAGGAAACTGGAGCATCCAGAGAAATCCAAGGGAGAATGTGGAATTTAGAAACTCCTTACAGACTGCAGCAGTATTGAACCTGGATCTCTGACAGTGTAATAGCATTACACTAACTACTATGCTAATGCGGTGCCCAATAAATGAACAGTATTTTTTTTTGCCCAGGACTGAACTAGATACCTTTCACATGCAAAGCGAATGTGATAACCACAACACCACAGAAACCATTAATTTTCTCCCTTGAGAATTCAGATCATCCTGTCATTTTATCTCTGATAGGCTACATTGCATACTCAAACTGAGCGGTGATGGCCACATCTCTCTTCCTCTAAATCCTTCTATATTAGGGTTTGCATTAAACAGCTTGATGTTGTGAACCAGAGAAAGATCAGTTCTAACCCCCAGCAATCCCCATCAGGCGCCTATGGTTTCTTCAGTGTCCTCAGTATCATAAATCAGTAGGATTGGAGACCTGAACATCGGTTTGGTAAGGCTCAATCTGCACTGGTTTTGTAAGAGTCACATACCCTCGACTTTCTTTTGTCAATGTGCATAGATACATGCATTGGCATTAACAGCAGAGGCTGGAATGGAATAGGAGCTTGGAGTTTTTCCAGCCTCTGATTCACACAACAAAATCTGTAACTAAAGAAAAAATAAACATGAAGTTCTCAACAAGTTCCATACACCTTGCACAGCATGCTTGGTCAATGCCATGCTCTTGACATCTGACAACTTGGTAAGGAGGAGTTGCTGTGAAGTGCTACGCCCCTTGCTGTGCACTGAGCTCTCCAGCAGCATCTGGAAAGGAAACTGAGTAAGAGGAAGTGAAAGTGGGGAAAGTTGCTTACAAATACTCTCAGTGGTCACTTAATTAGGCGGGCCTGTACACCTGCTCATTAATGCAAATATCAAGACAGCCAATCATGTGGCAGAAACTCAATACATGAAAGGAGGCAGAAGTGGTCAGGAGATTCAAACATCAGAATACGGAAGAAATATCATCTTTGTGACCATGCCAGTGGAATGATTGTTGGTGTCAGAGGGGATAGCTTGAGTATCTCAGATACTATTGATCTCCTGGGAATTTTCTGCACAACAATCTCTAGAGTTTACAGAAAATGTGATAAACAAATAAAAAATCCAGTGAGTGACAGTTCTGTGGTGAGAGAGAGAGGTCGGAGGAGAATGACCAGATTGGTTCAAGCTGACTCTAAAAGCATACCATACATCAATGATGTGCAGAAGGACATCTCTGAATGCACAACATGACAAACCTTGAAGTAAGTGGGCTATGGCAGCAGAAGAAAACCATGAACATTTACTCAGTGAAAAAACACGCAAAGTCTGGCTGGCAGGCCTGACTGCAGCTAAGAAGATTGTAGTTCAGCGTTGGAAACCTCCCCAGGATATTTCAAATACTCACTGGCTTCAGAGCTTTTTGGACATTTCTTACCTGGAACTATCGTCAGCAAGAGTAAATGATGCACGACCAAACACAATCTTAATGTGGACAAATTTGATATCTAACTTAAAAGATCTTCTGTTAAAATAGGAATGCTCTGTCTGTGTATGCACATCTATTCAGTTGGTTGGTGGAGGGGAGAGGGATGGGTGGGGAGCGAGGGGTGGAGAGGAGGGGCAGCAGTGGAGAGGGGGTGGGGATGAGGAAGAGGATGAGGGGTGGAGGGGGGGATGGTGATAAAGGTTGGGGGGTGGCTAGGTTAAACAGTCATAATGTAATCAGCAACTGGTTGTATTGAATGTAATTTGTTGGTGTTGCAATAAAAAATTAGTGATTAAAAAAAACATTTACTCAGTGAATGTTCTGTACATCCTGCACCTAATAAAGCAGCAGGAGTATAAAGTGAAAATTTCAACTCTTGGAGCATGCACACATGACAGTCCAGCTGACCTTGATACTGAATGACTAATTCAAACAGAAGACCAAAATGCAGGCAATATACCCCAAACCAAAATTGTAAGAAAGAGTAAACACAAAGGAGTTGAAATCAGCTGCTGCCATACTGTGCACTGTTTCAGTCAATTACCCTCTGCTCCAAATTCTGTGTGACAAAGATTCCACCAAAACACAGCATGCTCTTGCTTAAGAATGAAAAACAGTTTGTCAAAAAAGTAAGGCCCGAGGGCTTCTAAAGATAATATAAAAGGAATGGAATAGTGTAATACAAGCTACATTGATATTATTGAACAGGCTTTTTGTGAAGTAAAGTTCTCTCCCGGCCCTTTGAAAACTCAGGAGGCAATTATAGAATTTACAAAAAGGCTTGTATAATAGCTCAGTTGGATGTTATAGTGATATGTAAACTCACCTGCTCTACAGTATAAACATAGAAAGAGAACTGGCATGTTTATATTAAACCCTCTCCTGTGCAGAATCTATAAGATTAAAAAAATTAGTACCACTTTCCTTTCTGCATGGACACCAGTCTGTAATGCCCTCAGCTTCACAAAATGGCCTTCTGTAAAGTGTAAGCAAGACAACTGAAGGGAAATTTTCCAAAGACAGCACTCAAACATTATGGATTATTCAGGTAAGCCAATTGTTTGAAAATCTTATGATTCAAAGTGTATACTTATAAAGCCATAAGACATAGGAGCAGAATTAGGCCATTTAGCCCATTGAATTTGCTCCACCATTCCATCATGGCTGATTTATTATCCCTCTCAATCCTACCCTCCTGCCTTCTCCTCATTATCTTTGATGTCCTGACTAATCAAGAACCTGGCAATCTCAGCTTTAAAGATACCCAGTGACTTGGCCTTCATAGCCGTCCATGGCAAAGAATTTCAGATTCACTACTCTCCGGATAAAGAGATTCCTTCTTGTCTCCATTCTAAATGGATGTCAATCTATTCTGAGGCTGTGTCCTCTGATCCTAGACTCCACCACTCTAGGAAACATCCACATCATATCCACGCCATATTTGAATATTTGATAGGTTTCAATGAGATCTCCCTTCATTCTTCTAAACTCTAGTGAGTACAGACCCAGTGCTGTCAAATGTTCCTCATACATTATCTCTTTCATTCCTAGAGTCATTCTTGTGACCCTGCTCTGGACCCTTTCCAGGGCAGCACATCTTCTCTTAGATAAGGGGTCCACAACAGTTCACAATACTCCAGGTGAAGTCTGAACAATGCCTTATAAAGCCTCAGCATTACAACTTTACTCTTATATATCCTAATCCTCTCAAAATGAATATGAACATTGCATTTACCTTTCCTACCAGCAACTTAACCTGAAAGTTAACCTTTAGGGAATCTGGCTGAAGGATGCCAAAGTTCCTTTGCATTTCTCCCCACTTAGAAAATAATCTACACCTATATTCCTTCTATGAAAGAGCATGACCATAAACTTTCCTACACTATATTCCATCTGACACTTCTTTGCCCATTATTCCAAACTGTCTAAGTCCTTCTGCCGACTCCCTGATTCCTCCTTGGCGACAAAACCATCAATAACATCATTCAAATCATTGACATATAATGTGAAAAGAAGTGATCACCAATACCAGCCTCTTCTCACTGGTAGCCAGCTGAAATATTCCCACTCTTTGCCTTCAGCCAATCATCCAATCTTCTATCTATGTCAATATCTTTCCTGTAATACCATCTTGTTAAGCAGCCTCATGTGCGGCACCTTGTCAAAGGCTTTCTGAAAGTCCAAGTGAACAACATCCACTGACTCTCCTTTGTCTGTCCTGCCTGTTTCCTCAAAGAGTTTCAACAGATTTGTTCGGCAAGATTTCCCCTTAATAAACCATGCTGACCTTGGCCTATTTTATGATGTTCCTCCAAGTACCCCGAAACCTCATCCTTGATTATGGACTCCAGCATCTACACTACCACTGATTCAGGCTAACTAGCCTATAATTTCCTTTCTTCTGCCTCCCTCCCTTCTTAAAGAGTGGAGTGACATTTGCAGTTTTCAATCCTCTGGAACAATTCCATAATCTAGTGATTCTTGAAAGATTGTCTCCACAATCTCTACAGCTGCCTCTTTCAGAATCCTAAGGTGTAGCCTGTCTGATCCAGGTGATTTATCGACCCCCAGACCTTTCAGCTTCCCAAGCACCTTTTCTTAATGATAGCAGCTGTATTCACTTCTACCCATAAAACTCTCAAATTTCTGGCAGACTGGTAGTGTCTTCAACAGTAAAGACTGATGCAAAATACTTAAACTCATCTGTCATTTCTTTATCCCCCATTACTACCTCTCCAATGTCACTTTCCAGTGGTCTGATATTTACTCTTGACTCTCTTTTGCTCTTTATATACAGTATCCGAAAAAAAATTTTTGGTATCTTCTTTTACATTATTGGCTAATGTACATTTCCTGTGCAGAGTACCTTCACGTCTCATCTTTTCTGTCCTTATGGCATTGTAGTTGTCTTCTATGCTTTTTAAAAGCTTCCCAATCCTCCAACTTCCATCACTTTTTGCTATATTATATGTCCTCTCTTTTGCTTTTATGCTGTTTTTGACTTCTTTTGTCAGCCACAGTTGCCTCATCCTCCCTTTAGGATACTTTTTTATCTTTGGGGTGTATTTATCCTGTGTCTTCTGTATGGGGTGTCAAGGGAGGGGTTACACCTCTGGTGGGGGACTTGCCGTGCCCCTTTCAGGGCAGCTCGTCCAACTTTGGTCCCCACCTGGTGCTCAGCTCTCACCTGTGGCTCCAAGTAACTGTAGCACGCGAGCAGCCACACCCCGGTAAACTGTCTTGGCAGACAGGCCAAACCAGGTGAGGATAGCCGATGGGTCTTCGCCCCTCGGTGAGGTAGGGGATCTGTCTATCCCAGCATGTGAAGTCTGGTCATGGGGTATTGAGCGGAAGAGACCAATTAATGGTCCAACGGTCAAGAAGGCAGACCAGCAGGCGGTTGTGGAGCTCTAAGAGCACAACAAGGCACTTAGACGTCCTGGTCATCCACTGCAAGAGGTGGTGATCTCTTTAAACTCACCCGGCAGAAGGCAAAGGCAAACTACTGCTGTAACCAGCCACAAACATGATTTCCCAAAAAGCCAGAGTGGTGTGGAGGGAAATCGTCCACCAACTGGAAATTCCAGGTGCGACCTAACAACGATGACCTCCGAATTGCTCCCAGAAATTCTAGCCATTTTTGTTCTGCCATCATCCCTGATAGTGTCCCTTTCCAATCAACTTTGCCAACTCCTCTCTCATGCCTCTCTGATTCCCTTTACTCCACTGTAGTACTGATACATCTGACTTTATCTTCTATCTCTCAAACTGCAGCATGAATTCTATCATATGATCTGTCTTCTAAGGGTTCCTTGACCTTAAATTAAGAATTATACAAACTCTAGCTCAGCTCCAACCTGGACCTGGGCCACCAGCACCTGCAGGCTGAGACCTTTCTCACTGCTACTAGTCCTCAAAGTGATCCCACCTCTACCACCAATCTCCAGTCCCAAGTTTCTCAGGATTCCCCGTCACCCCTTGGGTCCTCAGACTCCTCCCACCTTACATTCCATAAGCACCCTTATCCTACCCTTTCTGATGCCACCATCTCTTCTCCCCCCTCTGTTCCCAGCTCTAAACTCAGCTATGTCTTCACCATTCATTCCGACCTTCCCTTCTCTGAATAGTTTTGTCCCCCTTCACCTGCACGTCAGTGAGAGCTCCATGCCAGTCATGATAATGAACTTTCCTTCCATCGCCTCCACCTCCAAGTTCATTTCTTTGACAAAATTCCCAACCCACTCTGATGACCCATTCTCCAGTCTCCAACCCTCCTCCTCTTCTTGGACATCCCACTCTGGTTCACTGCCTGCTCTGGATCTTTTCATCTCTAATTATTGACTAGACATTAACTGGCTCAACTTCAGCACTCCTCACTCCTCCATAAGACTTACCCCTCTGAATGCACTGCTCTCTACTCTCTTTCCACCAATCCCAACCTTACCATTAAACCTGCAGACAAAGGGGGTGCTGTTGTAGTGTGGCCTTTACCTTTCTGAGGCCAAGCGGAAACTCTCAGATAACTCTCTTCCCTACCCTTTGAAAAGGACCCCTCTCTGAATCATCAGAAAATTCAAGGCCTTAAATAGCTCTGATTCTTTCTCAACAAAAGTCCCACTCAGTTCCCCTTTAACACCACCCAACTCCATCTGGCAGAACTGGTCCTCACCCTCAATAATTTCTCCTTTATCTCCTTTTACTTTGTCCAGACTCAAGGGGTAGGTATGGGCACCTTAATGGGTCCCAGATTTTTATTGGCATACAATGTGTATCCTTGGACATTAAACTCCCAACTATAATCTTTTTTTCAGCCATTATTCAGTGATGCCTATAAAATCATACCTGCCTGTCTCTAACTTCAGTATAAAATCATCTACCTTATTCTATTTATAGCTGAATTAATGGAAGAAAGAAATGCAAAGGTCTGGTCAAGACAGAGGTGTGGCGTGCAAAGTTACATGGAAGAGATTGAAATATTCCAAGACACTCTTCAAAGAGGAAGGTAAAATGGTAAAGAGGTAGAGGCATTAAAGGATGGCTCAAAGGCAGCAAAGAACAAGATCTACCCTCAAAAATCAGCATTATAATTAGCTTGGGTGGAGCAAAGAAACAGCAAGATGAAGAAACATTGGTAGGAATTGGCAGCACCCCCCAAACAAAGTAGTGGTGATATTGAAGTACGTGTGTAAATCAGAGACACATGTAACAAGGGCAATACATTTATTATAAGATTCATCAATCTATGATAGGCCAGGTGATTTAAATTAGCTGTAATACTTTGGAGTTCAGATTCCTGGAGGATCAGGGAATTAGTTTTCTAGATCAATATGTTGAGGAACCAACAAGAGTGTTGGCTGTTTTAAATCTGTGTTTGTGTGATGAGAAAAGATCAATTAACAACCTGGCAGTTGAGGGTCTTTCGGGGCAGAGCAGTCATGATAAGATAGAGCTTTAATACAAAGATTAAGGTACAGTCTAATCTGAAAACAGTTTCTAAAACCTACGCAAAACAATTTATGAAGGTATGAGGAGTGAGTGGAAACTGTAGTTTGGGGAATTACTTTAAAAGGCATCCTTGTAAATGAACAATGGCTAACCTTTAAAATAAATCCAATACGTAGTTTGTAAGAACAAGAGAAGTTAAAGCAACACACACAAAATGCCAAAGGAACTCAGCAGGTCAGGGCAGCATCTATGGACATGAATAAATAATCGCCATTTTGGGCTGAGACCCTTCTTCCTGACTGAAAAGGAAGGGGTAGAATGCCAGAACAGAAAGTTTTGGGGAGAGAAAGGAGGATAGCCAGAAGCTTATAAGTGAAGCCAGGTGGGTTGGAAGATAAGGGGCTGGAGGAATCTGATAGGAGAGGAGAGTGGACCATAGGAGAAAGCAAAGGAGGAGGGAACCCAGGAGGAGGCAATAGGCAGGACAAGAGGTAAGAGGCCAGAGTGAGGAATAGGAGGAGGGGGATGGGGGGAGAGATTTTTTTTCACTGGAAGGAGAAATCAATATTCATGCTGTCAGGTTAGAGGCTGCCCAGATGGAATAAAAGGTGCTGCTCCTTCACCCTGAGGGTGGCCTCATCTTGGCACGAGGTTAAAAGTATTAGATCAAGGGAAAAGTGTTGTGCTGTTACTAAAAAAATAAGATAGCAAGCCTGAAAATTGGGTGAGGTTCAGAATGTAGCAATGGAAGGAAGGCCACAAAATTGATAAGGAGACGCTACGTAAAATGTGATGCACAGCTACTGAGACTGTACCAGACCATCAAAGCTTCTACTGATGTGAAAAAAAGTGTAGTAAAGGTTTGTGTGGATCTTTACAGACAAAAATCAGAAAAATTAGGGAATAAAGACATGGCAGAGAAATTAAACATTTGTTTCTTCATGGAAAACGTATCCAAAATAGTGGTGAATAATGAAACTAGCATGAATAAGAGGCTGCTAATATTAACAGTAGGAAAGAATAGCATTCTAAGCTTCAATGGGTTTGAAATCCAATTAAACTCCACGATCTGATGATCTACAACTCAAGATTTTGAAAAGGTTCACAATTGATATAATGGGAGCAGTGGAAGTCATTCACAGATCAAACTTCTGTGGATTCCAGAATAGTTCTTAGACACAGGATCGGAACAAATATACTTTGAAAAAGAACTAGAAATCAGATAGCTTAAGAAGGGGAGATGTTGGAATCTACTATTAAGGATGTAGTAGATGGGCACTCAGAATTTTTTGGATAACAGCTGTTTCTAACAGAATAAAAAACGAACAAGATTATCTGCTCTATTTGGACATTCAGAAGCTTTCAATAAGGTGTCAGACAAGGGATCAGTTAAACTATTAAACCATTCAATTGGGGGGAAATATTTTGGCATGGATTGAGATTTTTTAATGGACAGAAAATAGAGATCAGGAATAAAATGTTATTTTTACTTACGGGAAACTGTGACTAATAGGATGCCCCAGGAATCAGTGTGGCAACTTCAACTCTTCACAAGCTATATTAATGATTTGCATGAGGGGTAGTTCAATGTTCACTGATTTTCTAAGATGGGTAGCAGTGTATGCATGAAGGGATATAGATAGGTTAAACAAACAGGCAAAGACATAGCATATTAAATATGATGCAGCTGGATAAGTCATCCAATTTAGTTGAGAAAAAAATAGAAAGGCAGAGTATTTCTTACACATGACTGATTGAACGCTATCATTCAGAGGGACCTGGTGTACTTGATTATGAATCACTGAAAGTTAATCAGCAGGTTAGTCTGACAATTACAATAGGGAAATACTAGAATCTATTATTAAGGAGGTAGTAAGAGGGCATTTATAAATTAATAAAGCATTGAGAAAAATGAATGTGGACTTAAGAAAGGACATCACATTTGACAAATCAATCAGAGTTATTTTATGATTACAATCAGTGACATAGAAAAATGAGAACATGATGAATGTGAAAGCAATTGAGAACAATTGCAAGTCCATTTGAGTTCAAGAACAAAGATAACTTACTGAAACCAAATGAGATCAGGTGAGGTCACATCTGGATTTTTTTTGGTGCAACTTCGATTTCTCCTCCAAAGAAAGGATAATTTTTTGCAAAAGAGGGAGTTCAGTGAATCTTCACTGGATTGATTCAGAGATGGTCGATGAGGTGGGATTAATCAGAGTGTGGCGACGCTTTCTTCAGCTTAGAAGAATGAGAAGTGAGCTCTGAAAAAGAGTCAAATCCTCAGAGAGCTTGAAAGGATAACGATTCAGCTGTATGTTGTGTGTCAAAAAAGCAGGATCACAGTTTAAAATAAGGAGTTGGCTTATCAGCACTAGGTTGAAAAGAAATCTCTTTCTTCGAAGTTTGTGGAGATTTGGCATGTTCACTAAAAGCTCTACAATCTTCTATAATTGCACATTGGAAAGTGTTCTGACTGGCTGCATCACAGTCTGGTATGGACACACCAATGCCCAACAATGGGAAAACCTACAAAAAGTGATGGATACAGCCCAGTCCATCCCTCGCCATTGAGCACATCTACAAAGAGCACTACCACAAGAAAGCAGCATCCATCATCCATCATCAATGAACCCCACCCCACCCCCCCCCCCCACAATCAAGGCCATGCTCTCTTCCCACTGCTACCATCAGGAAAAAGATATAGGAGCCTTAGCTCCCAAACCAGCAGGTTCAGGAACACTTTTAACAGTTTCAGATGCTTCAATTGTCAGGCTCTTGAACCAACATGAATAGCTTCTGAACTGATAATTGAACAAAACCTTTGTACTCACTTTCCAGGACTTTATAATGCATGTTCTCATTTATTTATTTATCTCTCTATCTGCCTAACTGTGTGTCTATTTATTTACTTATTTGTTTGTGTATTTATTCATCTATTTATTTATTTATCATTACTTGCATCTTTCTATATTTGCACCATTTGTCGGTCTTTCTTTGAGTGTAGTCCTTCATTGATTCCATTGTCTTTGTTCTACTGTGAATACCTGCAAGAAATTGAATCTCTAGGTTGCATTTTGTGACATACCCTGTATATGTACATTGATAGTAAATTTACTTTAACTTTGAGCTTTCAACTTTTTTCTAGAGTGTCGTGAATATTTGGGAATTTCTACCCAGGACAAGAGTATAGGCAGGGTCACTGAGTATATTCAAGACAGAGATAAATCTAGCTTTTGAATATTAAGAATCAAGGAGTGTGGGATTAGTATAGGAAAGTGTCAGTAGGGTAAAAGATCAGCTATTATCATATTAAATTGCAAAGCAGGCATGGCGGGAGTTGAATGACCCATTCCTGCTCTGTTTTTAATGTTGTTATGAATGTTTGACTGTATAAAACTGCAGCCAATAGCACTAGTTTTAAAGCTCAAGTATTAATGTGAGGGTCACTGTTGCAGCAATTACCCCTCCTCGCAGGGCAACAAGACACAAATGTCTGCATGTTTTCTTTCTTTTGTTCCTATTCAAGTCTGAACAGCATCGGAGATGTAAGCAGTGATTGGGTTCATCAGTAACGTTTTATTAAGTAATCTAACTGCAATGCATGATTTTCAGGATCTTTAATTTATCACTAGAGTGTATAATCTTGTGAATTATCAGCATAAAATCCATCAAAATTTGTAAATCAGTTAATTCAGTAATATTTATAACAATGCCTTGTGGCTGCTGTATTTACTTGTAGTGCGAAAAATCCACAAACACATCAAAGGTAACGCTTCCATTCAATACAAAAAATCTAAGCTGATCCTAAAGTTTTAAGTTAACTGTTCATCGGGAAAGAGTAGATAAACTTGTGAGTCTTAACAGAAGAGAAGGACCTGTGGTGGTTAAAGAGGGCATTTCAGAACGGGACTTAGCAGCTCAAAGCACAGCTGTCAAGTGGAAGATAGTGATTTGCGGAAGTCCAAGACTAGAGGGCAATGAAGAGTTAAATTGATGCCAGTCTTCAAGGACCATAGAAGATTATGAGCTTGGAGGGAAGTACAATACATATGTCATCAAATACAACTCTAAGATTCGTTTTCTTGCAAGCATAGACAGTAAGTCCAAGAAACACAGTAGAATCGATGAAAGACCACACCAAGCAGGACAGTTGAACAACCAATGTGCAAATGACAACAAACTGTGTAAATAAAAATGAAAACAAAATAATAATTATTGTTATATGTAATAAATAACTCATAAATATTGTGAACATGATATGAACAGTTATCGAATGTAAGTCCATAGGTTGTGGGAACATTCAGTGATGGGGTGAGTAAAGTTATCCCCCCTAGTTCAAGAGCCTCATGGTTAAGGGGTAATAACTGTGCCTCAGCCTGGTGGTGTGGGTCCTGAGGCTCCTGTACCTCCTTCCTGACGGCAGCAGCAAGAAGAGAGCATGGCCTGTGTGGTGGGGGTCCCTGATAATGGATGTTGGCTCCCTGCGACAGCGCTCTGTGTCGATGTGATTAATGGTGGGGAGGGCATTACCTGTGAAGGACTGGGCCATATCCATTACTCTTTGTCGGATTTTCTTTTCAAGGGAATTGGTGTTTCCATACTGGGCTGTGATGCAACCAGACAGTATATTCTTTACCACACATCTATAGAAGTTTGTCAAAGCTTTACATGTCATGTCAAATCTTCGCAAACTTCTAAGGAAGTTGAGGCACTGCTGTGCTTTCTTCATAATGGAACTTAAATGCTAGAGCCAGGACTGATCCTCTGAAATGTTAACAAGGATCCTCTCCACCTCCGATCCCCTCATAAAAACTGGCTCATGGACCTCTGGTTTCCTCCTCCTGAAGTCAATTAGCAGCTTCTTGTTCTTGCTGACATTAAGTGAGACGTTGTTTTTATGGCACCACTCAGCCAGATTTTCAATTTCCCTCCTATATGCTGATTCGTCACCACCTATAATTCGGTCACTGACAGTGGTATCAGCAGCAAATGTACATATGCTATTGGAGCTGTGCTTAGCCTCACAGTCATAAGTATAAAATGAGTAGAGCAGGGGTCTAAGAACACGGACTTCTGGTGCACCTGTGATGCTGGAGATTGTGGAGGAGATGTTGTTGCCTATCCAAACTGACTGAGGTCAGCAAGTTAGGAAATTGAAGATCCAATTGCCCAAAGGGGTATTGAAACCAAGGTCTGGAAACGTATTGATTAGTTTTGAAAGGATTATAGTACTGAATGTTAAGCTGTAATTGATAAACAGCATCCTGACGTATGCATATTCGATGCCCAGTTGTTGCAGGGTTGAGTGAAAAGTCAATGAGATGCCATCTGCTCTGGACCTGATGTGATAGTAGGCAAATTGGAGCAGATTCAAGTTGATTATCAAGGACGAGTTGATAAGTTCATCACCATCCTCACAAAGCACTTCATGACTATGGACGTAAGTACAAATGGACAATAGTCATTGAAGCAGGTTTACCATATTCTTCTTAGGCATTGGTATAATTGAAGCCTACTTGAAGCAGATGAGATTAAAGATCTCAGTGAATACCCAGCCAGTTGATCACCACAGATCTTTAGTACTTGGCCAGGTACCCCATTTGTGCTGAATGCTTTCTGTGGCTTCACTTCCTGAAGGACACTCTCATATCGGCTTCAAAAACTAAAATATCAGGGTTATCAGGGGCTTCGGAAGCTCATGAAGTTTCCTCTGTGTTTTGACAGACAAAGAAAAACAGTAAAACAAACTCTTTGATGGTGTCATAATCCCTCACAGACTCACCACTTCCTTCCATCTAGTTCACCTTCATTGTGCATTGCTTCAGGAAGGCTTGTAGTTTCATCAAGGATGCCTACCACCCTGGTTTTCCTCATCTTTCTCTCTCTCTTCTACCTTCTGGAGGAAGATACAAGGGCTTGAAAACATGGATATTCAGCTTCTTCCCCACTGCTGTCAGACTCACCTCCTTCACTCCAGATTCCTGATGCTGCTACCATGTTCTCATACAGTGCTCCTCCTCTCCCAGTTATTCCACTATTGTCACTTTACTATTTCATTCACCACTTCAGTTTGCATATAGTCATTGCATTATTCTTCTCTGTTTGTCTTTGAATTTATTGTTGTATTTGATATAAATACTTATCTTTATTTTAGATTTACAGCACAGTAACAGGACCTTTTGATTTAACTAGCTTGCCATGGCCTAATACATGCATGTAACCCACATGTCTTCAGAATTTGGAAGGAATCCAGAGCACCCAGCGGAAAGCAATGGACCATGTGAAAAATGTACAAACGCCTTACAGGCAGCAGTGGAATTGAACCTAGGATTTATAACAGCATTACAGTAACCACTATGCTAAATTGCCACCCTGTTACGGCAAGCATGTCAACTGTTTACTCTAGAAGCTTCATGCAAACAAGGAATTTTATTGCATTGATATAGATGATAATATACTAATCTAATCTCACTTTTTATAAATGCCTCTGGTCCTCTGGTATGCAGAGCAATTTAAATGTTTAAAATATAAAGATAATGAAAGTAGTAAATTTAGTTAACATAGATTAATCTACTATAACCTAATAGAAAAGATAAATATAAAGTGAAATAAAGAAAAGAAAAACAACTTTAATCTATATTTTTGATGAAAGTTAATGATTCATCAAAAATGCTTGGTGCTGCTGCTTATTCTGAGACTGGGAACAGGTGGTGATGGGGAGGGATGGAGTAGGGGCAGAGGGATATTAGATGGGGCCTCAGCTCTGCCTCTGCACTATTCGTAACCACTAATAGACTCAATAGTGAGGTGGGAGATCAGATGCGTTAGAGTTGGGCCTCATGGTTATTTCCCATTTTGGCATAACAGCATGTGGATGTGGAAATGTGTCTTCTTGGTGAACTGGTGGAAGCAAGGGTGGTTTCTATGGAACAGTTGACCACAACAGAGCTCCTTTCTGATGTCCATCAGGTCTTCATCACAATGGGAAACATTGAATCAGAATCAGGTTTAATATCACTGACATGTGTCATGAAGTTTGTTTTTGTGGCGGTAGTACATTGCAATACATAATATTAGACGCTATAAATTTCAATACAAAGTATATATATAAATTAAATTAAGTAAGTAGTGCAAAAAGAAAGGAAGAAAAAATAGTGAAATTGTGCTCATGGGTCCATTGTTCATTCATAAATCTGATGGTGGAGGGGAAGAAGCTGTTCCTGAAATGTTGAGTGTGTGTCTTCAGGTTCCTGTACCTCCTCCTTGATGGTAGTAATGAGAAGAGGGCATGTTCTGAGTAATGGGGATCCCTAATGATGGATGCCACCTTTTTGAGCCAATGCCTTTCAAAATTGTCCTTGATGCTCAGGAAACTAGTTGCTGTGATGGAGTTGGCTGAGTTTACAACTTTCTGCAGCTTTTTCCAATCCTGTTCAGTAGCCTCTCCATACCAGATTGCGATGCATCCTGTTAGAATGCTCTACATGGTACAGCTGCAGAAATTTGTGAGTGTCTTTGGTGACACACCAATTCTCCTCAAATTCCAAATGAAATATGGCCACCATTATGCCTTTTCTGTGATTGCAAGAATATATTGGGCGCAGGATAAAAGTTGAGGGAACTTTTCAGAGACGTGGACACCCAGGAACTTAAAGCTGCTCACTGTCTCCACTGCTGATCCCTCAATGAGTTGATCACACCTCAGCTTTTATTTGGATAAATTCAACTCGTCAAGTTGCAGAGGAGGTGATTTTGATGTGTGATGATCAATTCAAGGACCTTGGAGTGGAATGGAAGATTAGAGACGGTATGCAGAAGTACACAGTTCAGGAAAGACATATAACACAGTGCCTCATACAATTATGATGCAAAATTACATAGATGTGAGTTTGACATTCATGCAAAAGGAAGTACTTTTTTGATGTTTCTGAATGTTCCCATCATTGTCTTCTGTAGTACCTGAGAGCACTGCCTTTTTAAGGAGGTGTTCTCTTTGGTCTTTATTCATTTTTAATCATTTATGTATGAGTTTTAATAGTGAGTATTCACAGGCTCCTTGACCTAGAAGAGAGGGAGTGGTTATTACAACTAATTCTGTTCTTATCCCCTTCTAACACCCACCTCTTACATATTTCTGTTATTGTATGGCAATCATAATGGAGATCTTCCCACTCTGGCCCTGGGCGCTGAGAACTATTTTAACACTTGCGACACCATTCTGGAGGAAATTAACAGTTCAGATAGGAAACTAGTCATTATTTACACCCTACAGGTAATTACAAAGGCAAGCTGTTGAACATTTTCATAAATGCATATTTTATATACTCTTCTAATGTAAATTTCTTTCTGATTTCAGATATATATTTGATTAAATACATGCATAGTAAACAACAAATAACTTGCAACTTTGAGTTGAAAACTGCCTGCATTTCTCCACCTTGCAGCTGCCAAATTCCTAGTCATAAAGGCGTGGATTTAAAATTACACAATGAAAGTGAAGACAAATACCTTATGTGACTTTCCCTCTCCACACCTTTTTGTGGGAAAGCAATAGGAAGGATGTAGGCCAGGTGGTTCAAAGAACTGTATCCTTCCCACCTGTCAGAATCACCCTGGCAACCCTCAATCTTAAGTGTATATTACCTCTCATTATTTGTTTAAAAGGAAGTTTCAGATAGACTCTTGTTAAGAGAGTTTATCCGGAACAAATTAATTCAAGTTGAATTACGATATTTACTTGGTAAATATATTCTATGTTTTTTTTGTTTGACAAAGCCTGCAAGTTATCACATTCAGGTCATTTATGTTCCAAAAAGAATTGGCTTCAAAATTGCCTTTTGATACTGGAAACAAAATGGTATATCTTACCAAATTGAAAGAAGCTTTATGGTTTAAATGCATGGTTTAAATCCCAGTATATTAAATGCATTTTCTGCTGTGTATTATTCATTGCTGGGCAATCTCCTTCTCACTCACTGCTGCTGGAGTCTTGGGTCTTGGGCAAGGTTTGATCGACACATTTTGTGAATAGGACTTGTGTAGAGGCCCTGCAGTTCATGTTTTATGTGTTTCTGGTTACTCCCTTTTTATTACTATTTTGTGTGATTTTGATCGAGGCGGACTGGCTCGGTGGCCTGCAGTTACAGAATGACAGTGCTAAATTGAACTGAACTGAGCTAAACTGAACTGGACTGATTCAATGACTTAGTGGTTTAATGCTTAATATTCTATGTGTATTTGCTTGTATTTTGCCGTTTGCATGATTTGTTCTTTTTTTGAGCATTGGGTGCTTGATGGTTTCTTTCGACGGGATCCATGGTGGTTGTATACTGCATACGTACTTCTATAATAAATGTACTTTGCATCTTTGTTTCTTAGGTAGCTTAGTCTCCTTGATGGTTTCTTTGAAAGGGATCCATGGTGTTTCTTTGTTTTGTGGCTGTAGGTGGGAAGATAAACCTCTGGGTTGTATACTGCATATGTACTTCTATAATAAATGTACTTTGAATCTTTGTTTCTTGGGCAGCTTGGTCTCCTTGAAGTCCTGATGAAGGGTCTCAGCCTGAAACGTCAACTATACCCTTTTCTATGCTGCTTGGTCTGCTGAGTTCCTCCAGTATTTTGTGTGTGTTGCTTAGTCTCCTTGATGTTGGTTTTGTAGTTTATTGTCACTGTATTGCCTGCATAATATGAAACTGTGTGAAAAGTAACAGGTCAGAAATGTCCTGTACATTTTTCAGTACCCATGCCCATTAATGTAACTTTTTTGGATGCATGAAGGAAGTTTATGCCTTAAGACAACTGGAGCCAGGATGCTATGATTCTAATTGAATGAGTCATGCCACCTGTCATGTTAGCAGGTGTGTATGTGCACAGACACAAAACGTGGGAAGGACTCAGTAAGTCAGGCAGCAACTATGGAGAGGAATAAGGAGCTGACGTTTTGGTCTGAGACCCTTCACCAGGACTGGAAAGGAAGAGGGAAGAAGCTTGAATAAAAAGGTGAGAGGAGGGGAAGTTTCAAAGATTTAAAGATTGAAACTACATTTATTATCAAAGTATGCATACAGAATATAACTCTGAGATCTGTACTCGCACAGGCAGCCACAAAACAAAGAAACACAATAGCACATGGTCAAGAAAATATCAAAACCCAATGTACGAAAAAAGAACAAATAGCGCAAACAGCAAAAAGTGAGCAAACACATCAAATATCAAACGTCAAACCAGGAGTTCAGTAGTATTCAGTTTAGTTCAGTTCAGTGCCATAACACTAGCCCACTACAGGTTGCAGGGCTACTCTTCGCCGAAGTATCCCAGTATGCCATAGTCATAGTCATAGTCACAGCCATACTTTATTGATCCCGAGGGAAATTGGGTATCGTTACAGTTGCACCAACCATCAGTATGCATTGCTCAAACCATTTAAAAAGAGCAACAAAAAAAGAGCAGTATCCAAAAAAACATGCAACATGAAACTCAGAATCCCCTAAAATAGGTCCACGTCCTCGCCAATCAATCCTTGCAATGTGGATCCCAAGACTCTTGCATTTTCCTCTGACAGCAGCCAGCAAAAGGGAGAGGAGGACCGGTCAAACGTTGGAGTACAAGCTGGAAATTCATGGGGAAGCTGCGGATGGAATAGAAAAGTTAAAGCATCAACAATAGACTTTTATTTGTATTATGAAGATCACTGATGGAAACAAATGCTAAGGCTGGTTAGTTGTGTATCTTACCCAAGGCCTGCAAATACAGAGGGAAGCTCTCTGGATATCCATATATGGATAATAGAATGAAATGCCCCAGGGGAAAGGCACGGCTGACATATGGAGTGCAGTTGAAGACGCTGTCTGTAGACTTACACCTGGTAAAGCAGAAAAACAGTTTAACAGTTGATCAACAAAGATGCACTGTAGTAAATAGAAAATACACAACAAGTACTTGGCAGCAAGTTCAAACAAATCAATGGAGCAAGCCGTCCCTAGGCACTTTACAGGAGGATTAGCAAACAAAATTTGACACCAGGCCATATAAGGAGACAATAGAAACGGGGTTTAGGAATAATTTAGAAGACAAAGGGGAGGCAAATAGAATACCGGAGTTTAACACATAAATTTAGGGCCTGTGAAATCTGCTTTACCATGTATTCTCATTTCTGAACTTGTCCCTTTGCACTTGTCTGAGACACATCGAGTGGCCACATTGTCGGAAAGATTCACTTGCTGAGCATCTGTGGAGAATTCCAAGGGTGCCTGTAAAGAAAAATCCCCCAATTTTGGTTATAAATAGCTGACTCCCATATCCTGAAATGGTGTCTACAAGTTCTAGGTTTCCTTGCTTGGTGAAGCAGCTGGTCAAAGCTTTTCATAACATCGTATTTCACCCTTCCTCTGAATTCTAGTGGGTGTGGACCAGTCTTCCTCAACCTCTCTTCACAGGACAGTTTTTAATCCAGTCATTGAAATCTATCACACCCTGAGGATCCTTGATATAATGGATGTGGGAATGGATGCTTCCTTTTATGGGAGAATCTTGAACAAAAGATCACATTTTAAAGATAAGGGATTTCCCAATAGGGACCAAGATGAGGTAAAAGGTTCAGAGGACTTTAGAAATCTCTTTCTCAGAGTGGAATGGAAAGAAAGTCTCAGAGTATTCTTGAGGAAAAGGTCGATACATTCTTCATAAGCAAAGGGGTTAAAGGTTACTACAGCTAAACTGGAATGAGAAGTTGAATTTATATCAGATCAGACATAACCTTGCTAACTGACATAGTAAACTGGAAGGCTTGAGTTATCTGTATTGATCTGAAGACAATATTCTTTCTTGTATCTGGTTCAAAACTGTACACGTTATTCCTAATGGTGTTTATCAAAATCCTGTGGAATCTTAGAATTTGTAACTGAAATCCCTTGTCATAAATATGTAGAAACCATTACCATGAAAGGCGTAGCTGTCAGTGGTGAAGTGAGCAAGAGGTCAGGAATATTACTATCTTGTTGGGCTGATAGGGATAGCAGAGACAGGATAGAAGAAGAACCTGTAGGATTTTAAAAAGACAGGCAGCCTCTTCTGGATCAGACATAAAATGGTGTTTTGATCTTACCTCAAGAATGGGAGGAAGTCAGGAAGAAGCAAGCCTGAATTTCCAGTCAGGAACCCAGGAAAAATGGATTTCCTACTGGTCCTGCAGATATTAAGAATGGGATTTGTTTCTTACATTTCTCCAATTTCCTTGCCAGATCTATCCAAAACTTATTTCATCCGACCTATTCCTCATGAAACAAAAATTTCACTCACCACTCACCACGGCTGTTATGTAAAAGGATCATCCATTCATACAAAAAATTCTGGAAACACTCAGCAGATCAGGCAGCATCTGGTGAAACAGAAAAAAAGTTAACATTTCAGATCGGAGACCATTCATCCAAGTTTCCAAGATTTGCAGTTTGCGGTCCAATGTTTTCAATATTTGATTTCTTTTGACTGCTGCAATTTAATGTACGTTCACTGTTTTCTAGAATTGATTTAAGCAGCAAAAGTCCGTAGGGAATAGTGTAGCAGGTGCTGGTGTTCTTTTTGATGGCTTCAAAGCCTCTGTTGAAACCAATTGATAGCAGACATGCATGCTCAAGTGCGTATTCCCCTTGGGATAGAACATGACTAGGAGAATTAGCAGACAGCATACAGAACAGGACAAAGTGCCCTTAGAAGGAGGAGGCGGAAGACAGGCGACCAATAAAATTAAAGCTGTTCAGCGAGCAATGCTCCAAACCTGAGAATCAGTGTAGAACAATTGGCCAGCAATATCTGCCTAGCACTGTGCAAATGAGTATTAATTTTTACTAGGGTAAATAGTGGTTGCTTTTCATTTCTTGGTCAAATCATGGTGATTCTGAAATCTGAATGGACATCGGCCTTGTGATTCTGATGTGTCGTCCAATTTTAGGCTGTATGGATGCTGTCATTCCTTATTTAAAGGGAATTTGAGCCAGGCTGACTTGGGAGAACATATCATAGGGAGCCCCAGACAGTATGATGCTACTTTCGCAACCTGACCAAGGAGAGACTTAAGGCAACGAGAAAGCTCACAGATGTTATTGGCTGTTCAGCTCTGAATGTACTCTCAGTACCCATGGTCCTCCATCTTTCTCCCCACTCGACCTGGGATCCCCCACCTTCCTACTATACTCATCCACTATCCAACCAGGCTGGTCCACTTAGCCTTGTTCCAGGGCAGACCTACCCCACATCGCTGACCTGCATGCCATTTTCTGGCCACTTCAGTCTTCAAGACTTACCATGCAAATGTCCATGCAAGGCTTTGGAAGGCAGGTTGAACAATTGGGAACCTAAGGACAATATGCACAATACAAGCTCCTCATAGCCCCTTTCACAAATGGCTTGGCACCCCACTTAGAGCCTCTGCAGTATCTTTTACAACACAATTTCTACATTTCCTTATAATGTAAAAAATGCCATTGTCTGTCGCAGTCCACAGGTATTCTCTGTGATTCACACTTCCTTCATCCCTTTCAATCCATCTAGATTCTACCACTTACCTGTACAATGTTGAAGAATTTGTAGTCCTTTGAAGCTTTATTAGAGAGTTAGTTGGCTAGGGTGGGAATGGGAGAAGCTGACAGCGATGCAGGTGGATGCTTCCCTGGTGTCATGGATTATTGATTACCTGACTGGCAGACCACAGTACGTGTGCTTGCAACACTGTGTGTTCGACAGAGTGATCAGCAGCACTAGCGCTCCACAGGGGACTGCCTTGTCTCCCTTTCCCTTCACCATTTACACCTCGGACTTCAACTACTGCACAAAGTCTTGTCATCTTCAGAAGTTTTCTGATGACTCTGCAATAGTTGGATGGATCAGTAAGGGAGATGAGGCTGAGTACAGGGCTACGGTAGGAAACTTTGTCACATGGTGTGAGCAGAATTATCTGCAGCTTAAAGTGAAAAAGACTAAGGAGCTGGTGGTAGACCTGAGGAGAGCTAAGTACCGGTGACCCCTGTTTCCATCCAGGGAGTCAGTGTGGACATGGTAGAGGATTACAAATACCTGGGGATACGAATTGACAATAAACTGGACTGGCCAAAGAACACTGAGGCTGTCTACAAGAAGGGTCAGAGCCGTCTCTATTTCCTGAGGAGACTGAGGTCCTTTAACATCTACTGGACGATGCTAAGGATGTTCTACGAGTCTGTGGTGGCCAGTGCTATCATGTTTGCTGTTGTGTACTGGGGCAGCAGGCTGAGGGTAGCAGACACCAACAGAATCAACAAACTCATTCGTAAGGCCAGTGATGTGGAGATAGAACTGGACTCTCTCACGGTGGTGTCTGAAAAGAGGATGCTGTCCAAGTTACATGCCATCTTGGACAATGTCTCCCATCCACTACATAATGTACTGGGTGGACACAGGAGTACATTCAGCCAGAGACTCATTCCACCGAGATGCAACACAGAGTGTCATAGGAAGTCATTCCTGCCTGTGGCCATCAAACTTTACAACTCCTCCCTTGGAGGGTCAGACACCCTGAGCCAATAGGCTGGTCCTGGACTTATTTCCTGGCATAATTTACTTTTTACTATTTAACTATTTATGGTTTATTTCTATTTATTATTTATGGTGCAACTGTAGCAAAAAGCAATTTCCCCCGGGATCAATAAAGTATGACTATGACTATGACTATATCAGTTCACAGCCTAGACCATGAGGAGGAAAGATTTCCCACAAATTACTAGTGTCCACAGTACCTGGGAGCAGATGCCTGGGCAGGACGATTTGGAATATGTTTTTGTTTTGCTCTTCTAGCTGTAAAATTGTGAAACCTCTCTCTTGGAATTCGTTTCAGATATTTATTAAAATAATACATGATACTTTCTCGTTTAAAACCTGAAACTATATAATCAATTCAAGGAAAGAGTAACCTCATCTTTGATTCTTGCTGTCTGACTATACTTATGACCCAGACATGTTAAATTGAGTGAAATATTGGAAAATACTGGAGCTGCTTAGTTGCTTCAGTGAGAATAGAAAATAGAAAGAATTTAGTTCATTAGTAAGAGTTAGATGTGCAATAGTAAAGTCTAGTTTGATCATAATTTAAGTTTTCTGACTGTTCTAGATGACTGTTTATTTTTTCCTTAATGCAAACAAAGTGGATTGAGAACTCATTTCCAATTTTGTTTAATGAAGGAGTGGAACTAACGTCACATCACATCACACTTCTGTTTGAACGGTTAAATATGCCCACCCTTGGATAAATGTTTAGCAAGCTTCTGACGTATTACCCCTGTATATTGTAGGTGATAGCTTCTCCAGTGATAAATCTTTAGGTAGAAAGCAAAGTGGGTCCTGCAACACTTCCTCAACTTTTGCACTGCCTTCTGACCATGCCTTGTCATTGATGTTCTTGTTGTCAGCCTTTAGCTAATACAGGATCAAGTTGTGATTCCATAGACCACATAAATGTGGGCACGCACACTGCTAAAATCCCTTGAGAGGGAGAAGCCAGGTAAAGCTGGGCACATCCATATTTATAACACATAAATGTTCTTATCTTTCTTTACAGGAAGGAAGTGATAAAACATTTTAAATGACACCTTACGAAATCAGCCCGTGGGTGAAGGTTGGGTGGTCAAAGTTCGTGAACAAGATGAGTCAGTAGATTTTATTTTATGCAAAATAAAAACATACACGCAAGCCATGGGGAAGCTGGACTAATTCCAGCTCATTATTGTCTTGTATGTTGGCTCAATTCAACGTACAGATATGCAAGCATGAAAAGAAGTTTAATCTGAATGATTTGAAGAATACAACCATGTATACATATATTTCCAAAGCTACATTTATTTATTTTGAGCTGTGTGATTATAAAAAGTAAATGCTACTCATAATATACTAGGTTATAAATGGTTCTGCAAACGTACATTTAGTCAGATTACAGTTTATATTGCTAGTGATATTCATATAAATTCTTTAACATCTATGCACACTGAGACCTAGATATCCCACCTTCTTCTGATTTTTGATAGAAGTTGGAATGGCCAAAATCATCAATGGTGATGGGTCTTGCTTATGTTAATACCATTTTCAAGGACTGTGTAACTCCCACAGATGGATCGGTGTGTTGTGATCACATTTCAATGACAGAGATATGTCAACTAACACATAATCCATCATGTTGCCCATCATTTGCACATAGTACTGTTCTGAGAACTGAGAGAGATTTGACTTGCAACAATTAAAGCTCCTTTAACTCCTTCTCCGTGGAATTGCGAAGAACAAGCTGGTTGGCATATTTCTGTCATTTAAGTTGATTACAATTCCTGTTCCTGTGTCCTCAGCCAACCCCTTGGCAGCAGCCGAGGAGTCACTAAACATATTTTAACAGACCAGTCGGCGGAGTTGCAGCCCAATTAAGCAGAATGTCTGCACTGGTGAGTCTGTGCGATAAAACAGACTGTTTATTTAAAAAATAACCACAGAGCAGCAAAATACTGTGGCTAAAACTATAGTCCCTGAACAAACAAAAGGCATTTATTTTTATTCTGTCTTTAATGTAATTTTGCCAATTAATTTCACTACTGAATGTACACTTAGTGGTCTCTCTATTAAGCATAGGAGCTACCTAATACAATGGCCACTGAACGTATGTTCATAGTCTTCTGCTGTTACAGCCTATCCATTTCAAGGTTTGACGTGTTGAGTGTTCAGAGACGCTCTTCTACACACCACCATTATTACGCGTGATTACTTAAATTACTGATGCCTTCCTGTCAGTTTGAACTAGTCTGTCTATTCTTTGAACTCTCACATTTACAAGGTTTTTTTGTGCCCACGAAATGCTGCTCACTGAATGTTTTTTTGTATCTTGCTCCATTCTCTAGAAACTGTTTTGTTTTAGGAAGTCCCAGGAGATCATATTTCTTCCCCATTCTGATTTTGGTCTGAATAATTAAATGAACCTCTTGACCATGTCTTCATGCTTTCATGTTTTGAGCTGCTACCACCTGATTAGGTGCTTGCATTAACAAGCAGCTGTACAGGTTTACCTCATATAATGGTCACTGAGTGGTATTTATCCCTCAATCTCCTTTCAACAGATTGCCTGCTGGGATTAGGTGATGCCGGATTTTACCCCTCCTAAAACTGAGAACAGTTTGTACCGTGTTGAAAGTTTTTGTGCGTCATTCGGAGTTCCTTCCCAGAGGGGAGGGATTAGCATAAGGTGTGTTTGAACGTCTATCTGCATTAACCTGAGCTATGCAGTTTCGATACAGTCAAGTGGTGTGTCACCATTTTTGTTCATGCCAAGTTACACCCAACACATTCCCTATCTCATTAAAATATAAATGGGTACAGCTGAGCTAATATTAGTGCAAATAATTAGGGAAGGCGGAAATTCAGAGTACACAGAGATATATTTCTTCTTTGAGTCTCATTTATTCATTACTTATGTGTGTGAATAGCATACACTGCTGGGCGTGTTGCAATTATTAACATCACTTATATTTATGACTAAAAATGCCTTTAAGGAAACAAAAATTACACAGATTTTCTTGGTGAGGATAAGCTTTAAATAGAAGATTTAAATTACGCAATTAAGACTTTTGTCCAAGGAAAATACACATCTTAAAATGACCAAGATCACCAATTGAACTGAAATGGGAAGCTGTGTCAGGGTCTTAACTGAAATATATTATTTGTAGCTTTGCCTTTCTAACTAGCTCTCTTTCTGATTTATCACTATATAGATTACTAGAAATTGCAAAGAGCCAAAAAAAAATCATTAAACCATGTATCAAATCAACTGTTTGGTTAGTTCTTCGAAGATTAAATGTGGTGTTGAAAGAGCATCCTAAATAAACTTTTCAAGTTGCTGCATGTGCCAGGGAATGTGAAATTCAAATCTATCAAGGTGCTTCATTTTCTCCTCCAGGAGAACAATGATGATTCATAGCTTGCTTGAGTAATCACTAGAACTCACCATTAGACACAGGGATGACAAGAGCAATGCAAGGAGCATTCCTTTGTTATGCAAGGTAGCTACTCCCAGTTGTGGTATGCAGTGGGTGAGTACCTATTACATTACCAAATTCCATCTACCTTGTAATATTATAAAGTGATATCCCCAAACACTTTTTAAAACACTATTTGAAAATACAAGCAAGATGTAACTCAGAATCTTGTAATTTAGAGAACAGAAGGATTGTTCCGTCAACAGAATCTGTGCTAGGTCTTAAAAGGTGTCTCATTTGTTCGTGCTCATCTTTTTCCTCTGTTATTTTTTCTTCAAATGTGATTAATTTCTATCTGAAAGTTGCCTTTTAATTGAGCATTGTTTTAGGAAGCATTTTTTGATTTTTTTTCTCTCAAAACAAAGTTAATTATTCATTCACAAACAAGAAGAAATCTACAGATGCTGGAATTCCAAGCAACAAACACAAAATGAGTCCTGCTGAGGGGTCTCAGCCCAAAACGTTGACTGTACTTTTTTCCATGGACGCTGCCTGGCCTGCTGAGTTCCTCCAGCATTTTGTGTGTATTGCTTTAATCATTCATACTGCCTTTTGTTTATGCTGCCTCTTCTTATCTTTTGCTTATCACCTTAAGCTCATTCCTCTGGTATTGATTTGCCAGATACTGGAGAAAGCAGGTCCATGGAATAAGCTCGTCAGTAAGGAGCCATGTAAATTCTTGCATATTCCACCAATGGGAAATATTGTTTACTAGCAAATGGTGCTCAAAGTCGAAGAAAGTTTATTATCAAAGTACATACATGTTATCATATATTACTTTGAGATTCATTTTTGTAAACATTTACAGGAAAATAAAAGAAATACAGTAGAGTCTTGGAAGACCATACATAAACAACGACTGACAAACAAACAATGTGCAAAAGAAGGCAAATCATGCAAATATTAAAAAATCAGAAGGAAATAAATAATAATGAGTACACGAGTTGTAGAGTCCTTGAACGTGAATCTATAGGTTGTAGAGTCAGTTCCGTGTTAAGTTGTATCAAGTTATCCATACTGGCTCAGTAGCCTGATTGTTGTAGCGTAACAACTGTTCCTGAACCTGGAGGTGTGGGATCTATACTACTGCCTGATGGTGGCTCATTGTCTGTTTAGAAATCTGATGGCAAAGGGAATGAAGCTGTTTCTAAATCACTGAGTGTGTGTCTTCAGGCTCCTGTATCTCTTCTCTGTTGGTAGTAATAAGAAGAAAGCAGGCCCTGGATGATGGGGGTCCTTAATGATGGATGCTGCCTTCTTGAAGCATTGCCTTTTGAAGATGTTCTCAATGCTGGGGAGTAAGGTGACCATGATGGAGCTGGCTGCTAAGTCTGCATCTCCCATCCCATGCACTGGCCCCGCCATACCAGACAGTGATGCAACCAGTTAGAATGCTCTCCACAGCACATCTGTGGAAATCTGCTAGAGTCTTTGGTGACATACCAAATCTCCTCAAACTCCTAATGAACTATAACTGCTGATGTACTTTCTTTGTAATGCACCAATATGTTGGGCCCAGGACAGATGTACAGAGATTTTGACACCCAGGAACTTGAAACTGCTCACCCTTCCCACTGCTGACCTCTCGGTGACAATTGCTGTGTATTCCCCCAATGTCCCCGTTTTGAGGTCCACAATCAATTCCTTGGTTTTACTGATGTTGAGTGCAAGATTGTTAGAACTTCTCTCAACCAATCAATCTACCTCACTCCGGTACATCCACCTGCCTTTAATAATGAATGCTGTTTTCTTGTGCAGTGCTCTTTGCAAATGTGCTCAGTGACGGGGACTGCTTTTTCTGTTATGGATGGGCTGTATCCATTGTATCTGCTTTTGACAAGTTGTGGCGGAATTGCTGCACAATATTTCAATACTTTAGAACAACTTAAATAGCATGTACCTGTTTGCGTGAGGAAATGATTAGACTTTACTTGAACACGAGGAAATCTGCAGATGCTGGAATTTCAAGCAACACACATAAAACTTCACTTGAATTGGTCATTTGGAAAACATGAAAACTGGTAATAAGAATAAGAAGGTAATAACTGGTAATAAGAAGAGAGAACTGGCTGACATTTGTGATAGCAATTTTTATGCAAAGGTGTAAACTCGAGTTAAAACAATGATTTACACATAGAAGAAGATGAAATGCCGCATACTTGAAAAAACTGCAGGGGTGTAGTGGGTAAAGGGCTGGCTAGTGGCGTAGTGGCATCATCACTGGACTTCGGAACGAAGGCTCTCAAGTTCGAATCCAGCCGGCTCCCTTGCATGCTTTCCATTCGTGCTGGGTTGAGCGTCGAGCTAGCAACTCGGCCTCGTAAAAATAAGAAAGCCTGCTAAAAAAGTACTGTGATGACGGCGTCCCGGTGACTCCATTCAGAGTTAAGGACTTTCTTCTTCTTCAGTGGGTAAATCAGGAGATAAGCTGGGCGTACCTGCCTCAATAATTGGTGTGGGCTTGTGTTTAGAATCTGCAAGTTTCTCCAGCATTCACAAAGTTACATTTTTTTGCCTATGGCTGCGATGGCTTCTGAAAACAAAATACGGAGAAAATTAGATGTCTATTTAGAGGAGTCAGATATGCCAGGAATCAGAGGCCACTTTTATTTCTCTTCCAGCATCTTTACCTGAACCATTAGTTTTCATTTTCCTGCTCTGCTGGATCTTAAGAGCATTTTTTCTCCCTGTATTTTAAATATTTAACATTTGTAGCTTTTGTTCTTCATGATCGTTCTTCCAGAGTGCCTTCAAACATGTATTCAAATCCAAAGCTGAATTTCAAATCTGCACTTCACTAAATTGGGTTGTGCATGATGTGTCTTATTTATTTAGATTTTCTAGCCAACAGGCATTGATTCAGTTCTCTTCCTTTCTTAGATAATGTTTACTCTGTGAGTGAACATTGGCTTTTCCACAGAAACCCAATGTTCATTTTACTGGCAGTGTTAGAAAACCACCTTGTTGAGACTACTGTCTGTTTTTGGAGCTGATGGGTTAGAGAAAATGTAATGACTGCCTCTCCAGTCAAACATTAGCTGAATTCCATCCTGTGCAATGGTTTGACTGAGGAATTACCTCAATAGCTGTGCAAGGAAGGTGCTTAGAAATCCAGGAGATGGAAATATGAGAGTTGGTCAGCCTATGCCAGCACAACCAATATTTTCCATTCAGTAGGGCTCCCAGACAAATTGCTGTACTATTTTGGAATACAAGTGGTGGCTAGACACAGATTGGAGGAATAGCACTTCATATTCTGTCTTGGTAGTCTCCAGTCTGATGACAAGGGTTCTCCAACTTCCAGTAACATCTATCTCTGTCCCCCTTTGTTTTCCCTCACTCTCTTTCCCCTACCTGCACCCTCTTGATCTGCTCATCACTCCTTTTCCTGGCACCCCTCCTAACCTCCTTCCTTTTATTCCATTTTTACACTGCCCTCTCCTACCTTCTTCTGCCCTTTGCCACATCTGTCTATCACCTCTTAGTTCCATTTCACCTACCCATCAACCCCATCTCACCTGGATCCACCAGCTCTTGCTTTTCCCCATCCTCCCATCTTCTTATATTGGCTATCTCCCCATTTTCTTTCTAGTCCTGATGAATTTCTATCCAAAATGTCTGCTATCAACTTCTTGCCATAGGTGCTGCTAACTCCCTGAGTTTCTCCAGGAATTTTTGTGTTGCCCTAAATTTCTAGCATCTGTAGTCTCTATTGTGTCTGCAATGTATCCTTTTTTGCATGATTAAGTGTAGCTGAAGATCATTTACAATTTTCTTTTATTTTCAGCACCTTTTTCTATTTTAACAGCTCCTTTAAGCTAAATCAGATAGACACCAACTTTTTCATAATTATTACCAATTCCTTCGATCTGATGAAGGATAATTAATTGAAACATTAGTTCTCTTTCCCTTTCTGCAGATACTGCCTGAACTGCTAAGAAATTTCAGGATGTTCTGGTCATTACTTTCATTTTGTCTTTTGAAGATTAATAAAAATATCACTTTCTGCGAAAGTCATCCATATTATTTTCTGTACAACAGCTAATACAGTGAGTGTAATTTGGTTGTTGCACAGAACATTATCATTGAGAGGAGTCCCATCCACACATATTTAGGTTGTCTCTGAGGTGCAAGCGATTAGCGCGTTCCGCTGTTAACCAAATACTTTCACATAGGCGTGCATTATTGCAGAGATCACCAATAACACTCAGGAGCAGATACCAAACAGAAAGATTCCAAATCTGATATCCCCATTTTATCATAATCATTATTATTACTAATGACATCAGATATGCATACTGTTAATTATTGTCTTTATCTTGGAATCAATGATCACTTGAATGCCATTTAATGTGGAGAAAAGTTCACAAGGAGCTACAATTAGGGAATGTATAATTATGACAGGTTTCTAGGTTGTCATAGCTGGGGGTGGTAGTGGGGATAAGCTCCCACTACCCATAAAGTGCTCCAAGTGGCGTGTGACTCGAACAACTTCTGACAACCAAGTACAACTCTTGGCCTTCACGTGTGGTTTAGCTACTAGGTCCAGCGGAACTGTTTCTATTGACAAGAGAAGGGTAAAGGTGGACCACTGGCACCTCAAACCAGTTGCTTCGGGTAGGTGGGGCTCGTCAGCCTTGGTGGCAGCCCGCCTCGGAGAAGGAAATCTCTGATTTTAAACCTCCGCTGCCTTGCGGTCATGCGGTCATATCCACCTGAAAGGCTTCAGGAGTAAACCCCGAGGAAGAAATGCGGAGCTGGGTCCCTAAGGCAGTTTGATGTTGTTTACAGCTTCACTCGGGCAACCTCTGTGACGACACTGGTACCAAACTGAAATGGCGCTTTTCCTTCAGTGATGTGGAGAGGGGGGACCCACTGCATGGGCATCAGCCGGTTCTTCAAATCTTCCTGCTCAGGCTTGCGCCCTGGAGAGGACACAGTCCACCAGAGGTGCAAACCCATAATCCCCTGGGATTGACGGCTGCCTACTACTATAATTGTGACTGGAGGAAGTTACAGAAATTTAATTGTGAGGGTTCTAAAATGGAGATGATTGAAAATCAGGTGCCATTGTTATCCAACGAGTACAGGAACTCTGGATGAACACTGTAGGTAGAACATTAAGAGAAATAAAGCTTATTGAAAACAATAGTGGAATTTGTGAACACAAACCTGAGAAAATCTTCAGCTGCTGGAGATCTAGTCCTGAGGAAGGGTTTTGGCCCAAAACATTGACTGTTTACTCTTCTTCATAGGTGCAGCCTGACCTGCTGAGTCCCTCCAGCATTTTGTGTGTTTTGCATGGGATTTGCACTGGTAATTATTAAAATAGGGTGAAAGGGAACTATATAAAGAATAACATGGTAGTCAGAAATGCTAGTTTACAGTTTCATGACAACAGATTATCAACACTGTCACTGGGTGGGTCAGATTCTGGGCCTTGACCTTAGCCTTCAGAGGCATACTTCCTTGGTCACAGATTGGTAGAACACAGAGAATTCAGCGCCTCCTTCAAAGAGTAAAAGCATTCCAGTTCTGTTGGACTTAGAGGTGAGGCTTGGAAGGGGGAAGCCTTATGCAATAAATATTTTGAAGCGCTGGAGGAGAGCCACTGCCTGATAGCACCAAAGATCAGGGTTCAATCCTGACCTTGAGTGTTGTCTCCACAGAGTTTTCGCATTTTCCCTGTGATCTCATGTTTTCTACGGATTTCTCCTAGATCTCATGGACTCAGGGGTTTTACAGGCTAGTTGCCACTGTACGTCACCCCTAGCATGTAGATGAGTGGTAGTATTGGGGAGATTTGGTGAGAACGTGGGGAAGGTGTAAATGAGTTAAATGAAGGATTAATGTAATTGGATGGTTGATAGTGGCAGGTGACCTGTTGCTATGCTGTATCTATTTATGATTATCTTTCCAATATCTGCTGTTTTCTTTATCATTTTAATTACAGCAATAACTATCTTTACCAGTACTCATCATTTTTTTAACCGGCGTCTTTATCTCAGTGTCCTTATGTTTGGCCAAAAGACATAGGAACAGAACTAGACCATTCAGCCCATTGGGTCTGTTTTGGTGTGACCAAACACTGATAGGGGATTAAAATGAATTAAATTGACAAAAATAAAATACAGTCAGTGAACAGGGTTATCTCTAAGTAAGGCAACATTTGTAAATTATTCAACAAGTGAATTCCAAAGCAAAATGCTGAAGATTCTAGAAATCTAAAATAAAAATACTTAGCAGATAAAGCAGCAACTCGAGAAAGAGAAAAATGTACCGAGAGTTAAAGTTTCAGGCTGATTGTCTATATTACTGGATATGTATGGATGCCTTCAGCACAGTAGGAGGACCTTGCCAAATAAAGACAAATAAAGATGTACGTTTATTCTAAACTAAATTGCAAATACATTTCCTCCAGAAGAGCTCAATTTACTGTCTATCACATCTGGATGGGATTTATTTGACAAATTTATTTTCAGGATGTTGGCATTGTTGGCAAAGCATCACATCCCTAGTTGCCACGTAATACAACCAAGTATTGGTTAACGGGGGGGAAACAGAATCACACACAGGTCTTCGCTAACAAAATCACTTTGTGACCACCTGACTCCTTCATGGCGAGTTTTCCTGATGTTAGCTCTTAATTTCCATGAGTTTATGAGAAGAAACTAACTTGGAAATTCGCTTCTGTTTCGCAACACCGACAAAATAAATAACGTTGTCAATAAAGCCAATAGAATGAGTTTTGGAGACTATACACTGAACTGATGTAACTATATTGCAGGTTTAGTGCTGCGACTGGAACGTAGACCATTACAGCATAGTACAAGCCATTCAGCCCATGATGTTGTGCTGACCCTTTAAACTACTCTAAGATCAATCCAATCTTTCCATCCTACATAAACCCACATTTTCTATCATTCATCTATGCCTATCTGAGAGCTTCTTAAATGCCCCTAATGTAGCTGTCTCTACTACCACCGCCTGAGGAAATACCATGCACACATCACTCTCTGCGTAAAAAAAATAAAACTTACCTTTGACATCCACCCAATACTCCTCACAAACCAGTTTAATATCATACTCCCTTGTATTAGCCATTTCTTCCCTGAGAAATATTCACTGGCTCTCCACTTGAACTATCCTCCTATCATCTAGTACATCTCTATCAAGTCACCTCTCATCCTTCTTTACTCCAAAGAAAAAAGCCTCAGCTTGCTGAACCAATCCTCATAAGACATGCAGTTGGAAATGAATTTCTAGGCAATTGAATATAAAGTCTGAAACTTTGATTGTTTATTGAGAATATTGGTAATTTAACTCTCTTGAAGTGATAATAGGTGCACTGCAGAAGCTGAAGTGTTCCAACATGTGGAATTCAGCATACAGGCCTAATTACATGTAACAGTGAGACTGAATATTAATGAGGTGTGCTTTCAAAGCTCAGGTCATTTCTCACACACTATCGCAGGCAACATCCTTCTGTTGCAGGAGCCCCTCCAGTAACTAATGATGATGACTGTGTTCTCCTGGGCTTTGCACAGATGAAAACATTTTCAGATCTGTTAGCAGTAACACTTCTGCTTTATTCAGAATCACAGCTGTTTCAAATCAAACATACACAATTAAATGGTAAATTGCAGGCACTCCATTGTTAGATTTGAGCAAAAACTCCGAGGTGATCAATGCAAATTGTAGACCAGCTGAACAAATTGATTTGAGTCAGTAAGGTATAAATTTTATTTCTGGGTTTCACTTTTCCAGACATATTACACAACTAATGCAACTTTATCCTTGGACAAAGAAAGTATACACTCAGTGGCCACTTTATTAGGTACACCTATACACCTGCTCGTTAATGCAAATAACTAATCAGCCAAATTTGTAGCAGCAACTCAATGCATAAAAGAGGCATCATCAAGCAGTTCAGTTGTAGTTCAAATCAATCACTAAAAATACAAAGAAATGTGGCCCAAGTGATTTTGACAATGGAGAAATTGTCGGTGCTAGATGGGGTGGTTTGAGTATCTCAGGAACTGCTGATCTCCTGGGATTTTCACGCAACAGTTTCTAGAGTTTACAGAGAATGGTGCAAAAAAAAAGAAACATCTAGGGAGCAGCAGGTCTGTGGATGTGAGAGAGGTCAGAGGTGAATAGCTGGACTGATGGTTCTCCCCTGGGTGATGGGGATTAACGACCTCCATCATCCAGGACATGCCTTCTTATTGTTACCATCAGAAAGGAGGTACAGAAAGCTGAAGGCGTACACTCAGCATTTCAGAAATGGCTTCTTCCCCTCTGCCATCCAATTCCCAAGTGGAAATTGAACCCATGAACAGGACATCACTTTTTAATATTATTTTTGTGAGCACTATTTTAATCTATTTAAAATTAATGGAAATATTTACTGTAATTGATTCACTTATTTTTTTTCTCTATATTATAATGTATTGTACTGCTGCCACTAAGTTAACAAATTTCACCACATATGCTGGTGATAATAAACCTGATTCTAATTCTAATTCTTACTCTCGCCAATTAATCCTTGGGCAAAATGATTTGACATGACAGAGTTCTGAACACCACAGTGCTCTCATTTTTACCTTGGGATATAACTCATGTCTTTCCACCCAAGGTCTGACGGCTCTCGGGTGGCTAATGAGGCCAGTAGAGGAAACACAGACTCTATCACAGGTGGGGTAGGAGATGGGCCAACTGGATGGGGAGGTGAATTTTTTGAGAGGTGCCATTTTCCTTCTGTAGTTTATACTGGGCCCTTGTGTGCTCCGAATGAATGGACATGCTTCTTTAGTGAATCTTTTTGATTTTGAATGATCATTGGCCAAAGATTCCCAAGCATCTCTGGGGATATTATACTTCTTCAAGGAGGCTTTGAAAACATCTTTGAAACATTTACTTTATCATTCTGTTAATCCTGGAGCTTGGAATACAGGGCCTGTTTCAGGGGTCAGCCGTTGGTCATGTGAATGACGTGGTCTGACCATCAAAGCCTAAAAAATATAACTAATGGCTCACACAAGAGATTCTGCAGACGCTGAAACTCTTGTGAAAAACACACAAAAAACTGGAGGACCGCAGCAATCAGAATCAGGTTTAACATTACCAACATATGTCATGAAATTTGGTGCTTTGCAGCAGACATTGCAGTGCAATGCATAAAATACTATAAATTTCAATAAAATATATAAAAATGAATGCAATAAGTACTGCAAAAAGAGAGCAAGGTTAGTGATGTTGTGTTCATAGATTGGTTCATTGTCCATTCAGAAATCTGATGGTGGAGGGGTAGAAGATGCTTCTAAAATGTTGAGTATGTGTCTTCTTGCTCCTCTACCTCCTCCCTCATGGTATTAATAACAAGAGAGCATGTCCTGGTTGATGGGGGTCCTTAATAGTGGATGTCACCTTTCTGAGCTGGCATCCATCAGCAATTCAGGCAACATCAATGGATGAGAATCAACAGTTGATGTTTCAGGCTGAGATTTTTCATCCGAACTGGAGAGGAAGGGGGCAGAAGCCCGAATAACCTGGATATCATTGCATTATTGCTTTGGTTGGAGATAACATTGATGTTGGCTAGATTATACTGCCAATGCAATCAGTATCTGTGGAGATAGATTGGTGGTACCATTCCAATGTTTTGAGGTGTTTTCTACTGTAGTCCATGCATGTAGAAGGACAAGGGCACTGATGCCTGGAAGTCAATGACTTTTGTGCCCAGATTGAGATCTTTATCTGCAGACACTTTTTTCTTTGATTAAAAACTGTGCCAATGCATTGAAAATAATGGTGAATTTGATCATTATTGTCTGCCTTCCTTGAGAGAGAGATCCTAAAATATGCATAATGGCCCATAGTTTACAAGATCTTATCATGTTTAGTTCAAGATCAATCCTCTTGTATGCTTTTGTATGTTGACTGTAAATTGGAACTTAGTCTGTGAACATACTCTTATCTCAGCATGCTCTGCATACTGCAAGCTGATGACCGAGGCTGTATACCCTTGGTTCTGTAGAGGAAGTAATATTGGTTAGTTTCACATTTAACCCATGGATTGCGTTCACTGCAGAAACAATCTTGCTGGTCAGGTGCAGCACTGCTGTGAAAAAGATTTTAAAAAATGACAGCAATCTCTCCTGAGGTAAATGAAGGCCATGTGATATTTATAGAAACATAGAAAACATAGAAAACCAACAGCACAAAGCTGCGCCGAATATGTGCTTACCTTAGAACTACCCAGGCTTACCCATAGCCCTCTATTTTTCTAAACTCCATGTATTCATCCAGGAGTCTCTTTTATATTCTAGTCCTCTTGAAACGAACACCAACACTGCACCTGTCCACCCCACCACCAGCTGAACCCGCAACCTAGACTCCCAAGTCCCCCTGCACTCTAGATTCCCGAATCCTTTCTGCAAGTAGAAAATAGTCTACACTACACACACAAAATGCTGGAGGCCAGGCAGCATCAAGGAAAAGATCATATTCTGTGTTTCGGGCTGAAACCCAATCACAAAGAAGAGAAAATTGGCAGATGCTGGAAATCCAAGCAGCACGCACAAAATGCTGGAGGAACTCAGCAGGAACTCGGCCCGAAATACCAACTGTACTCTTTTCCTAGATGCTGCCTGGCCTGCTGAGTTCCTCCAGCACGTGCCGCTCGGACCCTCAGGGTCTGCAGACTTTCTTGTTGGAAATAGTCGACGCTTCTGTTTCTTCTACCAAAGTGCAAGACCATACACTTCTCAGTGCATTTCTCCTGGAGCTGGCATGTGCTGGAGGTCATGTCCATGAATCCTTCGGGTGGGCAAAATCCATGCTGTGCTTCAGTAAATGTGATGGTAAATATAATTGGATAAATACTTTCAAATGATTTTAAAATACTTTTCACTATTACCAACTCAGAGGCAAAAAGAGTTGACATTCAAAGAGAACTAATAATACAATTTTATCCTAAACGTAAGTAGATCTTTCAGGGTGTTCTTTAAACTTCGTAATGAATTAAATCCATCAGCACCCATCAGCATGCAATGTACTATTTATTTTTGCCCTCAAAAAATTTTAAGACTTTTGTTCTATTTTTAAAAAACTTACAATGTTTAAATTGAAAGTGATTAGGTAAGTATAAATCTGTGTCCACTTGCATGCTTAAATGCAAAGACACAGTTGTTGGACACCGGCCTTGGTAATCCAAGTTCTATGACAATCAATGCCTCAATCATTCCATTAATCTTGTAAAATACTACACAAATTGGATTGAATGCGTTCATTCTGTTTTGAGTTTTCCCATAAGATTTTGCAGAAATGATTCATTCTGGAATGACTGAAAACACAATGCAGGTCCTTTGTAGATTTCTGGTGTGCCACCCAGCAACACATAACAAAAAGGTCCTTGGCACTCTGATACAGGTTTTCAACCCAAAATGCTAACAATTCCTCCCCTCCCCATTCCCACAGATGCTGCTCGACCCACTGAATTCCTCCAGCAGATTGTATGCCGCTCAAGACTCCCGTGTCTGCAGTCTCCTTGGTACTGAGCTAAGTTAACCAGTTGTTGTTGGGTGTTTTAAATTTGAATACCACACCTGAACTCTGGGGGTGTAGTTTGGTTGGGGGTGGGGAGAAGCTGTAGAAAGCACTTAATTTCCTTGTTTCTGATTGCCGCTGGAAAATTACTGCAAATTACTGAAAGAAGGCTACCTTAGCATGCCATTGCTGCCATCTATGGAACTGATCTAAAGAATGAATCATCAAGATAAGAGGTAAAATTAAAGTTAAAGAAGAAGGAGATAATAAATAACTAATCTAACATTTAACAATGAGGATGTGGATTTTTTTTAATCAGTTCCTTGACCTTTGGTTAACTGGATTACATTACAACCTTCCGTTTAAGTCAATATTTGTGAAGTGTTTTTTGATTCTGGGAAGGGGTGGATCTAAATATTAAAGAAACTGAAACTACGGAGTGGAATTTTGACTTAGTTTCAATTTGTAGTTAACAGAACATAAGACAAAGGATCAAGAATTGGCCATTATACCCCTTGAAGCATGCTGCATCACATAATAAGATCATGTATTTCACCCTATTTTCCGACCTGATTGGTATTGCTCTTATTCTTGTACTGTTTAAGAAAGAACAGTCTATCGCTGACTGTAATACTGTGAGAAGAATATCTATAAATTTCTGGCATGGATCCACAATGCTTCAGGAGAAGAGATTCCTTCTTATCTCAGTCCTAAGTGGCAAAGTCTTTATCCTGAAACTTTGACCCTGTTTCCGAATTTTTCCTGGAAAAGAAATATCCTGTCAATGTTTATTCTGTAAATACCTCTCAGAATGTTCAGTTATTGAGATCCCCTATCATTCTTCTAAGCCACAGAGAATATAGACTGTTCAATCATTCCTCATAAAATAACCTTAAACATAACACAACACTATAACAAATAATACGTTTAACAATTTTAACAAAAACAACAAATGACTGTAACAAATACTCATGCTAATCTTCATCTTCAGTCCTCTCCATTCCTTTGAGTTTTGCTTGATATTTTTCTCTTTCTAAGGCGTTAGTTTTACATAGCTGGGCACTATCTGCAAGAAATCACTGATGGGGAGGAACTTAAACTGCCAGTGGGTTTGCACTGTGGATATGCTGGAGAGCAAAAAATTTCACATCATATAAGTCAGTGATGTTTAATCTGATTCTGAGTCTCTTGGCAGAGCATTGCCTTCATCTAGTCTCTGAGCTGTGACTGAACCTCATTCATGTAGTGCAGTCCCCAGCCAGATAGAGTAAAGATCAGGCGTTGTCCCAATATCACACTGAATGTTTACATTAAAAAAAGGGTCCATTTGGTTTATTAAGTCGATGAGAGAGTAATTTGGCTAGTCCTACTCCTATGTTCTCTCCACATAGCTCTGCAAATTCTTTGCTGAGTCCTGGGGCAGGATCTTGACCTAAAGCATCTACCATCCATTTGCCTCCACAGATGCTGCTCAGCTTACTGAGTGTTTCTATCTGTTTATGCTTTACCTTCTGCCCAAGACCTCTTTCAGATTCGATGCCTCCAGAAGACACGGTACATCATTAAAAACCCCTCACACCCTCTCCATGAACTGTTTGTTCTTCTGCCATCAGGCAAACGTTACAGGAGGATCAAAACTAAAACCACAAGGCTACTAAACAGCTTCCTCCCACAGGCAGTCAGATTGCTAAATAGCTGCTCTACCTGACTCTGCTTTGGACACTTTTAACTTGCACTGGACACTTATAACTTGATTTTATCTGACGTGTAGCTGTTGTGTTTTACTATTTATTGTTATGTTTATTATTTAGTCTTGCGTTTGTTACGTTATGATAGCACTGCTCCTGGGAAACGCTGTCTCATTCTGCCCTGCAGAGCTGATGTATGGTTAGAATGACAATAAAGTTTTTTGAATCTTTGAATCTTGAATCTTTTGCTGCAGATTCCAGCAGCTGCAGTCTCTTTTCTCTGCAAGTTCTTTCTTCTGAAGTACTTATCCAGCTCCCTTAATAATTCGACATACCTCCACTAAACCAACAAGTGCATTCCAGAACCTAACTACTCATTGAATAACAAACCTTTTCTGTAGGTCACTCCTGATTCTTTTTCCTGTCACGTTCATTCTGCCTTGACTGAAGGTTGAACCTTCTGCTGATGGGAAAGCTTTCTCTCTTTCTGCCCTCTCCACATTCCTATTTTCACTTAGGCCCTCATAGTTATGGATGTCTTGTTTCCTCTCCTATTCTGTAGGATCTGAGGTGTCTGAGGAGACCAATGTTGGTTCTGGAAATTCTACCATCAATGGAATGGCAGGTAGTTCATTTGAAAGCTGGTGTGCTCCCTTCACCACAGATACTAGGCTTATCGCTGCTCCTGGTGAATGGACTGGAGGTTCTTAGGGCAATCCCAAATGCTCCTTTACCATGTTCAGGATTCTCAGAGACAGTGGGGATGAAGAATAATTTCAAGGATCTTTTGAAGATGCACTTGAGTCTTTTTCTCTGTCTGAATGGTTACCTCTTCCCATTGCAAAGATTAGAACAGTATCTGATTCATAATAGGCATGCAAACAGCAAAGTCTGCTCAAAGAAGCTTCAGTGCTGGGATGTTGATCTAGGAGAGGACATCAGCATAAAATAAGTTTATTTATCCACCAATGAATTGGAGGATTTTATGATATTTAATCGTGACCCTGGTACACTTATACTCTTTATTAACAATAAAGATCATAATCTCCTAAACTTTTTCTACTAGTTATTAGCAAAAAAAAATATAATAAATGAGATATCAGAATCAGGATCAGGTTTAATATCACTGGCTTATGTCATGAAGTTTGTTAACATTGTGGCAGCAGTACAATGCAATACATGATAACAGAGAAAAAAAACTGTGAACTACAGTAAGTAAATAGTTAAATAAGTAGTCCGAAAATAGGAAATAAAAACATAGTGAGGAAGTGTTCATGAGATGAGTCTCTATTCAGGATAAGAAGCTGTTTCTGAATCGTTGAGTGTGTGCCTTCAGGTTTCTATACCTCCTACTTGATGGAAGCCACCTTTCTGAGTCACTGCTCCTTGAAGATGTCCTGAATACTATGGAGGCTAGTGCCCATGATGGAGCTGACTAATTTTACAACTCTCAGCAGCTTACTTCGATCCTGTGCAATAGCCCCCCACCCACCTGCGTACTAGACTGTGATGCAACAGGTAGAATGCTTTCCCCATGGTACATCTGTAATAATTCTCAGGTGTCTTTGGTGACATACCAAATCTCATCAAACTCATAATGAAATATAGCTGGTGCCTTACCTTCTTTGTAGCTACATTGACACGTTGTCTCCAGGTTAGGTCCTCAGAGATACTGACATCCAGGAACTTGAGATTGTTCACTCTCTTCACTCCTGATCCCTCTAAGAGGAATGGTGTGTGTTCTCTCAGCTTATCCTTCCTGAAGTCCACAATCAGTTCTTTGGTCTTCCTGAGGATGAGTGCAAGGTAGTTGCTGCGACACCACTAATACATACTGATATATCAGTCTTCTGTACATCCTCTCATCACCACCCGAGATTTTGCTCACAATGGATGTATCATCAACAAATTTATAGATGGCATTTGTGTTATGCCTAGCCACATAGTCATGGGTGTGTAGAGAGAGTAGAGCAGTGAGCTAAGCATACCTCCCTGAGGTGCGCCAGTATTGATTGTCAGTGAGGTGGAGATGTTGTTTCCAATAGACACTGATTGTGGTTTTGTGGTTAGGAAGTCGAGGATCCAATTGCAGAGGGAGGTACAGAGGCCCAGGTGCTGGAGCTTTTTGATTAGAATTGTAGGAATGATAGTGTTAAATGCTGAGCTGTAGAAAAACAAATGTCATTGTTTCTGCGTCCCGCAAGATAGATATTGTGTTCTGTATTCAGTATTTTCAATCATTCTTGCTTGTTGCCTCTTGTGCGATTTATTTTTTGTGCTTGGCGGAAGGGGTTAATGTTCTTTTTGCCGTTTGCGTGGTTTGTTTTTTGTTTATTGATGTTTATCTTTGAATGAGTTCCATGGTTTTCTTTGTTTCACGGCTGTCTGTGGAGAAGATGAATCTCAGGGTTGTATACTGCATATATACTGAAATATATTTTGAATCCTTTGAGATTCTGGCCCTCACAAGCTAACCCGACATGGCCTTGCCACATATTGTCTGCCTGCATTACCCTTTCTCTGTAACTGTATTACTATATTCTGCATTCTGTTATTGCCTCTCCCTTGTACTCTCAGAATCAGAATTAGAATTAGATTTATTAGCATTGACTTGGATGACGTTGGGACAGCAGTACTGTGCAAAGCCGTAAAATTGCAATAAATAATACAAAAGCAATGAATTCATGAAACATTCAGAAGTCTGATGGCAGAGGGGAATAAGTTGTTTCTGAACCTTTGTGCATGGGTCTTCAAGTTCCTGTATCATCTCCCTGATGGTAGTGATGAAAAGAGAGCAAGGCCCAGATGACGTAGGTCCTTAGTGATGGATGTTTGAGGCACTAGTGCTTGAAGATGTCCATGATGGGCCAGGATCGAAATGCCTCTACTTCAACATACTAACATTTTGAAATGATCTGTGTGGGTGGCATGCCAAACAGTGATTTCCGCTCTACCTCAGAATGTGACAATAACAAACCAAATGTCAGAGAGATATCCATGAGTTTTTCCTAGTATCTGACATATCACATTTCTCAGCATTACATTTCTCAGCTGTCATTGCTCTGTCCATTCTACCCGTCAATACCTCTCTGGTCTATTGTTAACCTCCTTATCATTCACAGCCCTATGTTTTGTACTGTCTTCGAAGTCCATGATAATGGGAGGCCAAGACCAAATCAAGGTGATGTGAATTCTCCTTGTGGAACTCAATGGTTTAAATCTAAATCTTTTCTGATTCTTCGGCTTACACCTATTGCATAAAATCTCCCTTTATGACCAATATTTTTGCCAGCCTGCCTAATACTGTATCTTCTTTGTTTCAGACAAAGTAAAGCCAAGTCTATTAGGGGAGAAATGGAGAAGATATTTTGATGAGCTTATGTGAAGTAGGGAGAGAGAGCTCACGTGGAGTGTAAGCCCTGACCAAACCCAGATGATTGAATTGCGGTAAATACGACTGGGTTGCTGATTTGCCTTGGGTTGGTCCATTGTGACAATCAGAATCAGAATCAAGTTTAATATTACTGACATATGTTATGACACTTGATGTTTTGCAGCAAAATGCAAGGCATAAAATACTATAAATTACAATGAGAAATATATATATTTTAAACAAATAAATTAAAGAAGTAGTGCAAAAAGAAAGCAAAAAATAACAAGGTAGTGTTCATGGACCGTTCAGAAATCAGAAGATGGAGCAGAAGAAGCTGTTTCTAAAATTTTGAGTGTGTGTCTTCAGGCTCCCCCACCTCTTCTCTGTTGGTAGTAATAAGAAGCAGGCATGCCCTGAGTGATGAGGGTCCGTAATGATATGGATGCTGTCCTTTTGAGGCATCGCCTTTTGAAGACGTTGGGAAGTCTGGTGCCCATGATGGAGCAGGCTGACTTTGCAGTCCTCTGCGCTCTTTCCGATCCCGTGCACTGGCCCCCTCCATACCAGACAGTGATGCAACCAGTTAGAATGCTCTCCACGGTACATCTGTAGAAATTTGTGGAAAACTGTAGCAACAAAAACTGCTGCATAGTTGCAAGCTGATGTTCTCCAGAGCTACATCACAAATACTTCCCAATGTAGACATGACGGGCTCCAAATTGCTTTGAATGAGAGATGAATATAACTGACTAATATAAAGATGGAACATAAAGTTTCAGTGGGCAGAAGGTTGTCATTTGTATAGACTCCATTGGACAATGCTATTATTAATCTAACATTACTGAATAAACAAATACCTTTTTGACTTAATAAAAGAACAATATTAGTGGCACTTTACAGCCTAAATATGTGCAAAGTACTCTTTATAGCCCTCTGTTACAGGACTTGTGAAGCTCTTTTAACGCTTTTTGATTAGGAAGCTTTTTTATAAGTAGGCTTTTATATAGAATAATGGCTCCTTGGGAGTGATTACTAGGCAGTAATCTAACTGTAATGGTTCAGGTGGCAACATGCATCCTCCTGAGTACAAAGTGTTAGTTGTTATAACTAATGTTGCAATTCCAATACTACTTTTTCACATAAATTATTCATTACTATTTTTCTCTGTAGAATGGACTGGTAATCTATCCTATGACATTTCCAGTTTTGTTGTATAATCACACAGAAGCAACTTGGGATGCCTTGGTTCTGAATTTCAATTCCCCACAGAGGACACCACACTACCTCTCAATATCAATGTCGCCGAGATTAACCACCCTGGAGTCTGTACAGTGCCAATGCGTTTACAACACCTGACTATGGTCATTGTAGGAAAACCCAAGTTTTAAGTTCAGCCTCTGAGTTTAAAGCTGGGCATTTGGAGAATGAAAGGATCCAAATCCTGAGAACAAGCTGATAGGATAACATAAAACAAAATCTTACTTTTTTCCAGGGGTCTACAGTGGCCCAATTTCAAGATTCTAGATTCACAATTATTTTTTGTCATTCTTCAATACCTGAGTGTAAAGGAGAATAAAATGATGGTTACTCCTGATCCAATGTGTCAATTTGAAGGTTACAAACCTATCAGCTACTTACAATGCAGTCCTAACATTTCTTCCCTGGCATCTCCAAAACAGTTCAAACCTCCATTCATGCAAAGATAGGACCCTGTCATTACCTCTATGACTCTTAGCAACTCTCATGTGATTGCTATACCTTTAAACAAATCACAGAGTTTATAAACTGGAAAACTACCCACCCTGGATCAGAACTGACGAAGCCTCTCTGATGAGTGGTGAAATGTGTTCTAGACAACACAGCAAGTCTGGTTGTTTTTGATATCCTGATCCAATGCAGTATTACAAAGAACAATACACAAAAAGAGCACAATAAAAATAATACAGATGAATATAAAAACAATCATGTAAGACTTGGGTGATGGGGTGGAGATGATTTTCTACCAAAGGAAGTGTAAGACATTCCTTCCCTCACTAGCCAGAAGGTCATCCTTGGGCAAGATGTAGCACCTACTTAACCTGCCTGATTCGGGTCACGTGAAGCCATAGGAGCAGATGGTGGATGGTTGTGTGACTAGCTTGGTGCGTAGCACAACTCCTGGTTATGTGACCATTGATGCCAGGCAGACAGTCTGAAGAGTACTGATAATGGCTGGGGTCACCCGTCTTGGGAAGATACTGCCCAGAAAAAGGCAATGTCAAACCACTTCTGTAGAAACATTTGCCATAATAATTATAGCCATGATTGCCTATGTCAAAAAATATGGCACGGATCTCTGAGGACCTACCCTGGTCCCAACATATCGATTCAGTTATAAAGAAAGCAAGACAGTGACTATATTTCATTAGGAGTTTGAAGAGATTTGGTATGTCAACAAATGCACTCAAAAATTTCTCTAGATGTACCGTGTAGCGCATTCCCTGGTATGGGGCGGGGGAGCAGCTATTGCACAGAACCGAAAGAAGTTGCAGAGGGTTGTAAATTTTGTCGGCCCCATCTTGGGTATTAGCCTACGAAGTATCCAGGACATCTTCAAGGAGCGGTGTCTCAGAAAGGCAGGGACCCCCAGCACCAAGGGCATGCCCCTTTCTCGTTGTTACCATCAGGTAGCAGTTACAGAAACCTGAAGCCACACACTCAGCGATTCAGGAACAGCTGCTTCCCCTCTGTCACCCAATTCCTAAATGGACATTGAACCCTTGAACACTACCTCACTTTTTTAATATATATTATTTCTGTTTTTTTTGCACAATTTTTAATCTATTCAATATATGTATATTGCAATTGATTTACTTACTTTTTATTTATTTGTTATTATTTTTTCCCCTTTTTCTTCTATTTTATGTGATGTATTGAGCTGCTGCTGCTAAGTTAGCAAATTTTATGACACATACCGGTGATAATAAACCTGATTCTGATTCTAACATAATGATGATGCTGCTGCTGATGATAAAATACTATGTACAAGAACTGTTATATACATAGATTGATTGTATGTACATAAAATGATGCCAGGTGTCATGGTGATTGGGAGGGGATGTTAATAGGTGGAGTAGTTGATTGCCCTGAAGGCTTAGGGGGATGTACTGTAACTGTTTTTGAGTCTAGTGGTCCTGCATAAATGCTGTGTAACTCCTACCCTAATGGGAATGAGTCAAACAGTCCATAAGCAGGGTGGATGGGATGGTTTATGATATTACTGTTTTTTTTTCCTGGTGTATATGTCCTTAATAGTGGGAGGCTGCTGCAGGTGATGTTTTGGGCAGGTTTAACTATGTAGAGCCCTCCTGTCTACTGCACAGTGATGCAGTATGTTAGCATGCTCTCCACTGCTCATCTGTAAAAGGTTGTGAGCATTGATGACTTTAGAACTCCTTCTTAAGTTGCTCAAAGCCGGGTACAGTGAGGCTGACAGTAGATGACTCATATGCTGCCTGTTTGTACATGAAGATTGTGCTCAACATGACATGATGCTGAACCCTGGTTTGCGATCTGAAATACCTTCCAGAGAATTTAGTAGGAGTGTTGGGCACTTACTGTGCGTGAGGGATTAACATTCCAATACTCTGTGTTTTTAATAATTTAATTTTCAGTTGTTTAATACATTATCACTGAACAGTTCCAGCATTTGCTGCGTGATCTGTTTCTCTCTCCATAGATGAGAATGCTGGGTTCAGCTTGTGTGACAGTAACAAATTCTGGTGGACTTAGTGGATCTTTTCTTTTAGATTTCTAATTGAAGGCCTCTATTTCTATAACATGTTTCAGAACTTCATCAAGTATTTTTATATTCTATATTTCCTTAAAATGTTGAAGGAAGCCAAAAGCTCATGTATCTCTGCCTACTCACAGAGCAATTCTATTACACTACTAAGTAGTCCTGTAATCCATTCTCTTTCAAATTCCCATAGATTCTACCACCCATCTAACTTTGGGTCAATTTACAATACTAATTAACCCACCACCTTTCAAATTCCAATTTAAGTGAGAAGAAAAGGGATCATCTAGAGAAAATCCACTAGATCACTGGGAGAACGTGAAAACTCTGCTCGGAAAGCAGTGGAGATTAGGACTGAACTAGGTTCATTGGATCTGTACGACAGCATTTGTATTAGCTGTGACCTTCTGTGCCAAAGTACAACCATGTGTATGAGCGATATACCAGCATAACATAATTTGGAACCTATAGTCACTCTGGTAATATAGACATACAGTGGCTAACTAATGCACAACTCAATCACATAACGGCAATTAGGAATAGACCAGATCATTTGGCTAATGATATTGCTTGGATGCTTGAGAAGGGATCTTTCAACAGCTAGTAAGAGACTAGAGCACCAGTGTGGCTATATTTCATTAGGAGTTTGAGGAGATTTGACATGTCAACAAAGCCTAGCAAATTTTTACAGATGTACCATGGAGAGCACTCAGAAGGTGTTATCACCATCTGGTATGGAAGGACCTTGGCACAGGATCGGTAAAAGCCCAGAGGGTTGTAAACTCAGGCAGCCCCATCGTGGACACCAGCCTCCCCTGCATCGAGGACATCTTCAAAAAGCGATGCCTCGGCAATAGTGCCATCCATCATTAAGGGACCCACTACCCAGGGTATTCAAATTTCCAAGATCAAAGTACATTTATTATCAAAGTACGTACAGTATTGATCATCCAACCTTGAAATTGACATGGTCTCTTCTTATTACTACCAGCAGAGAAGAAGTACAAGTGCCTAAAGACACAGACTCAACATTTTAGGAACAAATTTTCCCCCTCTGCCATCAGATTTAAGAACTGACAATGAACTCCTGAAGACTACCTCACTTTTGGCACTGTTATTTATTTTTAGTATATATTTATTTTAAGTTATGCATATTTTATGCATTTTATGCTTCTGCTGCCAGAGAACAACAAATTTTATAACATATATTAGTGATAACAAACCATGATTCTGATTTCAAAGGGTGAAATACTTATGGTTTATTTCTAAATTCATATCGATGTAACACATATAACAATTTCATAGACATAAAATAGTTCCAGGCTTGATTACCCATCTCTACTTCATCAGCTGTTCTCAGTGTTTCTTCAAGTAGCCTCAAATATCCAAGTTAGAGAGAGAAAAATCAACCAAGATCCTGCTCAAGATTGCGCATGATTACCGAAAAAACTGTATTAAGATGATCCATAATGATCCCGTGATTGAATAGCTTAGCAGCACTTACTACCTGAGTTTCCGACTGAAGAATGGCATTTTGAATAAGTGTCTTCAAACAGTAGGGAAGGAAAAGTCTCCCACCTGGTTTAAATGACAGTTAATTTCCCTGGGGATGCAGGATGTTTTGTGAATTGGTCCAATGAATGTAATACCTTGGAGTATACCATACCATAGAGCTATGATAATTACTGCTGGATGCAAGACTGCAAATCCTCCATGTAAATCATCTCTTTTACATTAACACTAGTGGATTTTTACAGAAAAAATATCCACACTTTTAAAATGTTTTAAATTGTGATTCAAACGTAGAGTGCTGTAGGGATTACATTGCACGACTAATAGTATAGTCATGCTCTCAGTGTTGATAAATGGCACGATGTGTTTTTGAAACTTTACTATGGCAACAGTATCTCTTTAATGGAGTACACTAGTGTTTTTAGTTAAAAATAATTATTTTCTGTTGGTGGAACAGTTAATTCGGTTCCCTTCAGTTACATTCAATTACTGGAACCTTCCATGAAGCATCTATGTGTACATGTATGCCAGGCAGTCTGAGTCGGTTTCAGCAATATGGGCAGCGGATTTAGATGATCATGTTTTAGTAGAACTCTGTTTAGAATTACTTTTGCCTAATCTTGTTTTATATAAATTATTATTTTTTAAATATGATGTAAATTCTCTTTTTGATCCAATTGTTGAAGGCATTGTACAATTGGAAAGATAGGTGAGGAAAGCTTCTATTAAATTTCAGGGGTCAGTTCAATCTTTGGGCTGTTGCAAAGCAAATGGTAAAATCCATCAGACTCCAACACCTAATTATTACTCAATAACTCTTTCTGCATCCTGGTGTCAAACAAGAGCAGGTGTGATGAGACTGACAATCAATATCCTTTTTCCTCAGCTTACCAGATAAACCATGATGCCTCCTCATTATGTGGTAACTGTCCAAAGCCCTCGTTTTCTTGTTAACATTGACTTTGCTGTTTCCGATAAATTCCTTCCATACAAGTAGATGACAAACTAGTATTTCGGCTTACTATATTTGCTGCCCAAAATGGATTAGGAAGTCCAGATTCCGTGTTCACTTTTCTGAACATCCTTTCTGAATGCAGCACTGACCTTCAAAATATCTGCAGAACTCTGTAATTCATAACAGAGTTCCACAGTAACACACACAAAATGCTGAGGAAACTCAGCAGGTCAAACAGCATCTACAGATAGGAATAAACAGTCACTTTTATATAGATATTTATTCTGCTCCATAGATGCTGCCTAACCTGCTGAGTTCCTTCAGCATTTTGTGTGAGTTGGTCTGAATTTCCAGCTTCTGCGGAATCTCTTGTGTTTATTTTAGTTCTCTATCCTACACCCACTTTCACATCCTTGAGGTGGACTTTTCCAATAAAAACTGTGAAACTCAGTAAACAGAGCCTTATGTTTTGATTTCGTACTTTAAAAGCTTTTGGTTTTAACTGTGAGTTCAATTATTTCAGTCTATACCACTATTCAAATTAGTTAGGACAGCAGATTTTGCCATTGGTTGTTCTGTTACCACTAAAACCTCTGTAGATACATATTTTGTTTCTTGTCCCATAATAACATTCTTTGGCCTTGTACTACACCCCTTTATCATCTAATCACTCCAATTTCTGCTTTGATCTTTGCTTGGCATTCCCGCATGCAGTGCCTCTGCCTTGAAGCAGAGTAACAATGTCAGTCTGCACTAATTCTCAACACGTAAAAGATTTACGCAATGCTTACTAAATAAAATACATCTTTTTTAAAAATATATGCCGACTGTGTCTAAATGCTTTTGTGAAGACTTTACCAATTTGCATTGAGTCCTGACGAAGGGTCTCGGCCTGAAACATCGACTGCACCTCTTCCTATAGATGCTGCCTGGCCTGCTGCGTTCACCAGCAACTGTGATGTGTGTTGCTTGAATTTCCAGCATCTGCAGAATTCCTGTTGTTTGCATTGAGGATAGTTGTTCTCTTTAGTATTGTTCATTGAATTTTTTTGTTCATTTGGAACTAAATTTGGGAACATCATCAGACATGTTTGATTGGTTTTCCAACAATGACAGGCATGAAGAAACCTGTATGGGAGAGTTTTTAAATGAAAAAGCTGTCGCACTGTGGCAGGTCCATTCTCTCTAACTTGGAAATCTGGGTCCACTGGTATGACAAGTCATCCCAACTGTGGTCTTCATTGATTGGATGACCATGACTTCTTGTGTGCCTCGTCATGCCCTTTCTCTCTGCATGAAGCATTGAAGGACCATCTTCCTAGTCATTGGATCTAACTTCTGATCTCATCCGTCCAGTCCACAAGAGCTGATTTCACGTGATATGACAAGCATGTCCCAACCTCAGGAGGGTATGAATCCCACTGACTACCCTCACCCAGTTTAGCCTACCTGTCTAAGGAGTGTACCAAGGTGTGGCTGCTGTCACATGCAAACAGCTATTTGGAGTCACATGTGAGAGCTGAGTGTCCAGTTGGGTCCAAGGAGAGAGAGTACCCCAGAATGGACATGACAAGACCCATCACCAGAAGTGCTATCCCTTCCTCGACACCCTGTATACCCTTTAGAAATGGCCAAGTTGACAAAACCTTCACGGTTAGAAATGACACATGTCTGTATGTTGCACCATTCTATCACGCATGGTTCTATTATATCATGTTAGATTTAGACCCAGAAAGTGAAATATCAAATCCCATTGGTTTGATAAAAGAATTAAGGAAGCCTACTTTGAGTTCAAATCCAGACCCAAAGAATTCAAAACTGGATCTGATAACAAAATTGTAAGATCAAAAAAAATGATAATTGGATACTAGACTAGATTTATATTAAATCTGTATACTGATGTAAATTGTTACTTTAGGAGCAGATATTTTATTATTAAGCAAGTCAATGCTGTTTTCTCTGTAGCCATTTTGCATTCATATTAATATCCAACTGGACTGTAGAGTCTTGTGATCTGCCTGCTTTGCAGCAAAGTAAAGCACTGAGTCTCAATGTCTTTGCATAGACATTGAATCTCACAACTTCCTTGATTCTTGTTCTTGCCTGAAACTTAGAGAATCTTTTATTATTCCTCCAATGATCTGAAACCTAAAATATACTTCCCTATCTACTAGTTCTGGGTTGAGTATTCCGGGATTTTTGTTTATACTGTAAGCTTCATTTCAACTTGAACCTTATTCCTCAGCAACTGTAATATCTGAATTTAGAGATGCTTTAAGACTTCCAGTTTAAGATGGTGCTACAGAAGATGTGCAACAGTTTACTGGCGGTTCATAAAGCAAGAAATACAACTAAATATTTTATTAATATCACTTTTTCTGCGAGCCTGCTCTGGCTGCGCCAGGCTTTGTGTCTACAATTCACTTTTGTTCTGAACGCGGTAGCTTGCTTTTATTGTTTGGTGCGATTTGTGTTTTTTGTCTCTCTCTCTCTTTTTGTGCATTGGGTGTTCATTAGTCTTTTTTTCATAGGTTCTTTTGGGTTTCTTGTTTTGTGGCTGCCGGTAAGGAGACAAATTTCATGGTTGTATAATTTATACATACTTTGAAAATAAGTATACTTTGAACTTTTGCTGATGAGAGGAACCAACAGAAAACCTTCCTCATCACCACATTAACAAAAGCATTTCCTATTCAGCAATTGGAAACAGGTTATCAGGAACTGACGTGGTACTAAATGCCTACAGTCTTTACCTCATCCCTCCATGTGGTCTATCTTTCATTTCATTGCTGTCTTTCATTTTTCTGTCCATCTTGAAAATACAATACTATCAGAGGTTTGAAAATTCTTCTTCATATTTTAGAGGTCTGTAAGAACTTCTTTACTATTGTGTGATTTTCACTTGTGTCAACTTGTAATTTTCCATTCCCACCCCAATGTATATGTTAAATTTTGATTGTAAACAATAATAATATAAATTGTCCAGGAATAATTGCATGCTCATAGCACACTCTATTTCACTTGACCATGGCATCCATGCAAGAGTAGATTAATGAGCTAAGAACAAATCTTCTGAAATCACTGATGAGTTAAAATTATTAGTTAAACTTTCTCATATCTTAATCTAAGAGATATTATCGAAGATTCGTCTGAGTTTCTCCAAAGAGCTCCATATGCAGCGTTTGATATAATTAATTGCTAAAGCAGCTTGCAAAAGCAGAAAAAAATTGTAATCAAAGTGAATTCATCCATCATGCAAAATTTCTGCAGTAAATGCATAACTGAATTACCTTTGTTAAAAACCATTTTAAACTATTAAAAGCAATAACATGAAACAACTACTTAAATATTTAAAAAGCCGTAAAATATTTTCAGAGGTAATTTACTATTGCCAGTTATTTTCTCTAAAAGCAGAAAAATAATGGATCCTTCCACAGACATCACAACGAAAACTATGCATAATATGTGATCTATACTTATTTGAAAAGAAAAACAGGATGATGTTCATTCTGACCCAATGACCTGCAGTCCTAAATTATTAAGATTGACAGGCTAGGCTGTGAGCTTTAGTGAATAAATTAAGTAATCTTTCCAATTTAACATTTCAAAATGGAAAATATTTAAATTGTGGTGTTTGGTAGATCTATTTACTTTTGATGAGAATTATTGATTCAAATAAAACAATTATAAGGTCATAGAGTTTAATGTAGAAATCTATCTCGTGATGAGCAGGTCCCTGCTGCTGAGATTACTGGTTAGTTGATGCTGTATTTGTGAAATTTGACTGCAAATGACACATTAACTGTTGGAAAAGCCTACATATTGAAGAGCAAACATTTGCAATCACAGCGTGTTCCCTTGCCTATTAGTGTGAATGAAATTGCTAATATAGGCATTTTAAATCATACTCCGGCATCTCAGTCCTTCTGGTGTTGCTATTTAGGAAACAGCTGCTCTCTGGTTATCAGCATATGCACTATATCAGTAGCTTCATCACCTGTAAGGATGCAGTCAGCAGGCATCTGTTTACTTTTGGGAAGTATTGCACAGCTCTTGACACATATTCACAGGTTAAACCAGATTTTCTTTTCAGATGATAATTGACCGCAGATCAACTTGTTCAACTGACACAACCTGCTATTCAGGTTAGTTCCATCAAAACAACTGCAAATAAGCAGCAGGTGGTTCAGTGACAAAGGCAACCATATTATGAGACCTTTAGTCTCCTGCAAACAAATGCAGGCCAAAATCTTCTCTGTGTTGGTAAAAGATAACATGAAATATAAGGAGGAGATGGATATTCAGCTCTTGATGCCTGAATCCCTGCTCAACATGAGTATGATGGATCTCAACCTCAGCACCACATTTCTTGAATAGAGCAGAATTATCATTCTTTGTGTTGACTGTACTTAGTGAGTTCTGGATCGAGAAATACAATAATTCTTTACCTCATGCGTGATAAATCTCATCATACCTCAGTCTTTATTTTAAAATGCTGATGCCTGGCTCCAGTCACCGCAGGCAGTGGAAATACTACATCCTGCCAAATTCTGTAAGGATTTTATGTTTAATACCTTTGTAATTCCTAACTGATCATTCAACCCTCTCAATCTATGCCGGCTTTTCCTATGACCTGTTCTCTCATCCATGCCCATTAATAAACCGCGCCCCACCCACATCATTCAATTTACCCACCATCCAACCTCACTCATTGATATTTACAGTGGACACTTAAGCTAACAACCTATGGAATGCAGCCCATGCAGCCCAAGGGGGTGACATGCAAACTCCACATAGACAGCACCAGAAATTAATATCCAACCTGGGTGACTGAAGCTGAGGCAGCAGGACTGCTGCAGTGTCTCTGTACTGGCCTCTTTCAAAGAAACCACTTTCATAATCTCTATCACATACTTCTCTGATGACAAAATCCAACATCCCAAGAATCAACTTAGTGAATCTTCACTGTACTTATCCTTCCTTGGACAGACAGTCAACAACTGCATAAAATATTCCAGGTTCTCACTAGGAACCTTTCTAATTGTACTACTTGATGTAGTACTCAGCTCTTACCTCCATTCCGCTTGCAATTAAGACCAACATATATATTCCTTCCTCATTGCTGCTTTACCATGTTAATTTTCCATGACCTGTGTACAAGATCTCTCTCTATCCCCCTGAGCCACATCTTTCACCTTTTAATAAATCTTTTTTTTACCAAAATAGGTAATCACACATTTACCTCAGATAATGGCAGGGTAACATAGCAACTGGCGTCACCCTTTGGAGTGCCAACAATCAGAAGATCGAGGTTCAATTCCCACTGCTGTCCGTGAGGAATTCTTATGTTCTTCCGAAGGTCACATGCGTTTCCTCCAGGTGCTTCGGTTTACTCCCACATTCCAGAAGATGAATGGGTTAGGGTAAGTAAATTGTGAGCATGGCACCAGGCTCTTATGGGCTGCCCCCAGCATATCCCCGGACATTGATACAAATGATACATTTTACATTATGCTTTGACGTTTCAAAGTTCACATGACAAATCAAACTGATCTTTATCTTTATCTTTACCCCAATGAACAAGTTCCGCTTTCTCCTTTATTGATACCAGAGCCTCATGAACTGAAATCCACCTCAATGATGGCGCAAGTGACTATGACAGCTCGGGGCATTCCAGAGTTCAGAATTCAATTCTGATGTCATTCTGTAACAGTTCTGTACGTCCTCCCCATGGAGTGCATGGGCTTCCCCTGGGTGCTCTGGTTTCCTCCCACAGCCTGAAGATGTACCGGGGAGGTTAACTGGTCATTGTAAATTGTCTCATGATTAGGTTAGGGTTAATCAGGTTTGTCGGGGGTTGTCGGGGCAGCCTGGACCAAAGGCCCAGATGAGCCTACTCCGCACTGTATCGCTAAATAAACAAACAAGCAAACAAATAAATGAATATCTAAGTCAAAGTATAGATAATGTCGTAATCAGTTCAATGTTTTGGGCCAAAACCCTTCATCGAGGCTTAATGAAGGGTTTTGGCCCGAAATACTGACTGTTTAGATTAGATTAGATTAGATTAGATTCAACTTTATTGTCATTGTGCCGAGTACAGATACAAAGCCAATGAAATGCAGTTAGCGTCTGACCAGAAATGCAAAGAATATTGTTATTTTCAAAATAACTGCGAATAAGAAGTAAGTGCTACAGCACACAAATATAAAAGTACTGAGACAGTACAATACGGGTGCAATACTGCTTAGCGCTGTGATGTGAGGACCCTTAGGCATGGTCACAGCCTTAAGGAAGAAGCTCTTCCTATGCCTGCTGGTGCGGGAGCGGAGGCTCCTGAGGCACCTACCGGATGGGTGTAGAGTAAAAAGTCCATGGTTAGGGTGAAATGCGTCCTTGATAATGCTTTTTGCCCTGCCCAGGCAGCGTTTATGGTAGATGTTCTCAATGGTGGGCAACTGAGTGCCGATAATCCACTGGGCGGTTTTCACCACACGCTGGAGTGCTTTGCAGTCTGATATGGGACAATTGCCATACCACACTGAGATGCAGTTAGTGAGTATGCTCTCAATGGTACAGCGGTAAAAGTCCGTCAGTATCCTGGGACAGAGGTGAGCTTTCTTGATGTTCTGCAGGAAATAAAGGCGCTATTGCGCCTTTTTGATCAGGATGGAGGAGTTCAGGGACCAGGTGAGATCTTTGGAAATGTGGACACCAAGGAATTTGAAGCTTGATACATGCTCCACTACAGCTCCGTTGATGTAGATGGGAACGTGAGTGTGGCTCCTAACATGCCTGATGATCTCCATGGTTTTCTGGGTGTTAAGGGCCATGTTGTTGTCGGTACACCATGCGGCCAGGTGCTGGACCTCATCCCTATAGGCTATCTCATCATCCCCTCTGATCAGGCCAACCACCATGGTGTTGTCTGTGAACTTGATTATGGAGTTAGAACCATGTACAGGTATGCAGTCATAGGTGAAAAGGGAGTACAGAAGAGGGCTCAGCACACAGCCTTGAGGCACACCGGTGTTCAGGGTGAGAGTGGAGGAAGAGAGGTTGTCTAACTTAACTGATTAGAGTCTTTTGGTCAGAAAGCCCAGGGTCCAATTGCAGAGGGAGGAGCTGATACCAAGCTGGCGAAGTTTGGCGATCAGCTTGGAGGGGATCACAGTATTGAATGCCGAACTAAAGTCAATGAACAGCATTCTGACATAAGAGTCGGGGCTGTCCAGGTGAGTCAGGGCAGAGTGAAGTGCCATGGAGATGGCGTCCTCTGTTGACCCGTTGGTGCGATAGGCAAATTGATGGGGGTCCAGGATAGTGGGCAGACAGGATTTCAGATGTGATAGAACCAGTCTCTCAAAGCACTTTGCAATGATGGGGGTGAGTGCAACTGGACGGAAGTCATTCTGGCCCATGGCAGTGGACTGCTTTGGCACTGGCACGATGGTGGCAATCTTTTCCATAGATGCTGTCTGGCCTGCTGAGTTCCTGCAGCATTTTGTGTGTGTTGATTCAGATTTCCAGCATCTGCAGATGTTTTCTTGTTTATAGATAATGCTCTCTTGATGTGTCACCTCACCTAGTACGCTGAGATCTTTGGAAACAGGACCTGTGGCTCTAACCTCTTTGGTATTCTGGAAACCCTTGGGTTGAGACTGATTTTCACTGAAAATATAATCTCTTTACATTCAATTTGGACTCCACAATTAGCAACTGCCACTTAGAAATTGAATCAGTGGTACAGCGTTTTGTATGCTCTACAGTCAAATTTCAATGAAAAATCAAATGTATATGTTAATCAGGAATTCAAATAAGATGCACGATAACGATGCTGGAAGTGTTAGGTCAGTTTTAAGGGAGGTACCCATGGGTCCCATTCTAGGGCAATCTATCATCCCTTGCAATGATTATTCCCCCTTCATTCTAACCCCATCCCCCAAGTATACTGGCACAGGCACAATTATTGATTAGCTAATCCAAGCTGGCAGCCACAACTATCTACCACTATCCTGGTTACCTCTCCCATCCTCAACTGACAGCTGCTTCTGAGCACTGAGTACCAACCCAACCACTGATCATAACCTTGACTCAACTTTGTCCTCAACCATCAATCAGACCATCGCAATCCTTGGCAGCAACTCATGACAGTGTACACCTGTGAATGTGATTGTGTTTGCTTGCTCATGCATTATATTAATTTGTGTTTAGTGTTGTGTGTGTTTTATTTATGCAATTGTGAGGGTGCGTACACTTCTTGAGTTTGTGTTGATGCTTATGTTCGCACACAGGGGCATATTTGCGTTTTTGTGTCGGCCTCTTTGTGCCTGTGTCTGTCTGTGCGTCCATGAAGAAATCCACACTCTGCCAGAAATTCAATTAACTCTGATGCAGCAGCAGTCAGAAGCCCATAAGGTGCTTGAAATGGTACAGAGTGTCTTGGCACACCAAGCACACCTCTGCAAACTATTTATGAATTATCTTGCACCTAATTTGAGTATTACATCTTAGAAAAGCTAATAGCTGCAGAGGCACATGGAAATTTATAACTCTCTCGGGAATGAGAAAATGCTGACCAGTCATTTCAATCTTGCAGCAGTGCACGTCTTATCAGGTAATCAGAGGATGACATTGACCTAGTGCTGATGAAGATGTGTGCGTCTGAATATATATCAGCTTCTCAGACCTGTGCCAAAAGGAAAGAGCAGGGTAGTTAAACAGTTAGAAAATACCTTAATAATCAGATCAATTGACTGTGCTTGGCTCCCATTCAGTCACAGTTTAACAGATAGTCTTGCATATCATTTGATACGGTGATAAAGGATTCCAAGAAAGGTCACTAACCAGAAAAAATAGTCTGTTTTACTCCCCACAGATGCTATTTGACCTGCCAAGTATTTTAAATGCTTGATTTCAATTCATTAACACTTGGCTTCAAATGTAAGAAAGAATGAGGAATTGTTTGATTTCTTTCTTAAGTTCCCGAAAGTACAAGCCCTTCTTTGAAATATGATCTTCATAGTTCGCAATTTATTTCAAAATTCTTGGGGGTGATTACATAAGCATTTTGCCTAGATAAGTTAGTCACTAAATACAGTTTATTTTCACCCAGCATGAAGCAGCTGTAACTAGTAATAATCACAAGAGATCCTACAGTTGCTGGAAGTCCAGGGCAACACGCACAAGATGTTGGAGATCAGCAAACCAGGCAGAATCCATGGAGAGGAATAAACAGTCAACATTTCAGGCTCAGACCTTTCATCAGGATTGAGATGAAGCCGCTGCTTGACCTGAAAAGTTCCTCCAGCATTTTTGTGTGTCCATTGTTGCACCAAAACTTTAATCAGACAGTTATTCAAATCAGAATCAGGTTTATTATCACCGGCATATGACATGAAAATTGTTAACTTAGCAGCAGCAGTTCAATGCAATACATAATCTAGTAGAGAGAGAAAATAATAATAATAATAAATAAAATAAAACATAATAGATAAACAAGTACATCAATTACGTATATTGAATAGATTATTAAAAAATATGCAAAACAGAAATACTGTATATTAAAAAAGTGAGGTAGTGTCCAAAGCTTCAATATCCATTTAGGAATCGGATGGCAGAGGGGAAGAAGCTGTTCCAGAATTGCTGAGTGTGCGCCTTCAGGCTTCTGCATCTCCGACCTGATGGTAACAGTGAGAAAAGGGGATGCCGCTCCCTAAAGATGCCCGGCATACTTTGTAGGCTAGTGCTCAAGATGGAGCTGAGTTATTTGTTACATATGATTCCTTTGGACCATCGATGGGGGACTTGGACCATATTGTCATGAGAGGGCTTCCATGGGCTTGCCAGCTCAGCTACTGAGTAGCATGTCTGCCATGGAATAAATAGCTTATCCTCATTTTTCAGGTATTCTCCCACATTGCACTGAAACACTCAATATTAGCATCAGTCCCTGGCCCTGATCTGCTACCCGGATCCTGCAATGCCACGTCATTGAACAAGCAAGTCCTAGATCCCCATCATTTTCATCCATACTCCTTCGCAATTTGTTTCTCATTAAAAGACGTTTCTTTTAATAAACATTTTAAAACATTAAAATGTTTCTCATTTCCTTCAGCAGAGGTTATATTGTTGACAGCTCCATCTCTTTAATTTGCCTTAGTGGGCAACAACACCAAAGAGTCTACAGATATTATGATGGCAATGAAAACGCTTGTGCGAGTAGTAGGATCCAGTCTGAAGAAAACAGAGAACAGTATTCATAAACACAAGAGATCTGCAGATCCTGGATATCCAGATGTAAAATGCTGGAGGGACTCAGCAGGCCAGGTGGCATTTATGGAATAAACAGTCGATGTTTCAGGCCGAAACCCTTCATCAAAGTTCAAAGTAAATTTATTATCAAAGTACATTTTAAAATCCTACATTTTACAATTTCTAGTATGCATACTTAATAAATCTAATAATCATAATAGAATTGATGAAAGACCATACCATTCTCAAGGAAAGGCGGTAACAATTGTAGGCAGTGCGTGTAACAGATATGTTAGTGAACTCCAGAAATGCAAGCAGTGTCCACAGTTTCTCCTGTATATTGTTCTAGTTCTTGCATGCAAAGGATATCTTGGGGAGGATACCTAACAACCAATAGAGTCATAGGTAAATATCACGGCTTGTGGTGAGGTTGGAGACATAGAGAGCTTTGCTGGGTCCACACATGCCAGGAATGATCAATATGTGTCCTACGAAGATAGTTTGTACTTCAGTTATTTGCCTTCATTTGCAAAAGTACAAAAGACTCTTCTGACACTTCAGACTTCTATAATGACCACTCCCAAGACCTGCTAGGTCCTGTGACCACCAACCTCCAGATCCAGACCACCAAAAAGCAGCTTTGGGTTGTGCATTTTCAATGTTGAAAATTAAAGTGTCATGTTGCACACAACACACTGGAATTTCTAAGCGTACATGTTAAAAATCTTGGATACCACAATTGATTTATTCTGTTTCTGAAATGTTTTACAGTACTGTAAAACATCACAGTGACAGTCTTGTAAATCCCACTGTGGGCTACACTTCATTCTTCCCAAATGTGAAAAGAGGGTGAGGCACACTTGGACAAACTCCAGTTTAATCTCTTGTGAGAGATGACTCAGTGATACAAAGGAGAATAGTAATGTAAGAATCCTTTTAATCTTTTTGTAACTTAGAGAAATGTGCTTGATTACCACAGAGTTGAAAGGGTGTAGAGCCATTGTAGGAAATACAAGAAAGACTGGTTAGAAAGATATAAAACCAGTTTATGACTATAAGAACAATTTTATTATCAGTTTGGGGGCTCTTTTCTCTACAAATGAGTGTTGGTGGCATGATAACAATTTTAAAGATAATAAAAATGATGGATTTAGTAAAGAAATCCTATGGTCTGATAATCCAGCATAAAACCAACAGAGATTCTGTACTGATTTTGCGACCAGAAGATTTTGAGAAAGTGGATCTTGTTCCATGGGACCATAGGACTATAAGATCACAAGATACAGGAGTAGAATTAGGCCATTTGGCCCATTAGGTCTGCTTCGCCGTTCTATCATGGCTGATTTGTTATCCCCCGCAAGCCAATTCTCTAGCCTTCTCTCCATAACTTTTAGATTAATCAAGAACCTATCAATGTCTGTTTTAAATATACCCAACGACTTTGCCACCACAGTTGCACATGGCAAAGAGCTCCACAGATTCACCACCACTTGGCTAAAGGGACATCCCTGTATTCTAAGGCTGTGCCCTCAAGTTCTAGACTCCCCCACTATAGGGAGCATCTTCACCACATCCACTCTATTAAGGCGTTTCAATATTCAATAGATTTCAGTGAGATTCTCCCTCAATTCCCCGCCCCCCCGCCCCCACAATTCTTCTAAACTTCTTGTTCAGAATTCTAAAATTCTTGTGAACCACTTCTGGACCATCTCCAATGCCAGTTCATCCTTTCTTAGTTAAGGAGCCCAAAACTGCTCCAGTACTCCAAGGATCCCTAAAAACCCTTAGCATTACATCCTTGTTTTTATATTCTACTCCTCTGAAAACGCATGCTAACATTGCATTTGCCTTCCTTGCCATCGATTCAACCTGCAAGTTGATCCCGATGGGGTCTTGCACTCAGACTTGCAAGTCCCTTTTCACCTCTGATTTCTGAGTTTGCTTCCTATTTATAAAATAGTCCTTTACCAAAGTGCATGATTATACATTTCCCTAAGCTATACTTCATCAGCCACTTTGTCCCTTCTCCTAACCTGTCCAAGTCCTGCAGACTCCCTGCTTCCTCTTCCAACTTTCTTTGTATTTCTGCAAAATTTTGTCACAAAGCCATAAAGCCCATCATACTGATCATTGTTATTGCACAGAATAGTTTGAGAATGAACTTGAATGATTCTTAAGGAGATAGGTAGGCACGTAACTGAATAGAAGAAACTACTGTTGCAATTCAATGAAAAAGTGAAGCTTGTGTACACACACAAACCACACAACTGGCATACCTAATATGTTACATAATTAAATCTTTAATCCGTTATGCTACTGGGTGTTAACAGAATTAGGAATGAATTTGCAACGCTTTAGCTTAATCAATTTAAATCATAGCTTTGGGGTGGTACATTATTTCTTCACTTTTCTTTGATTTTTATTCTGCATCCAACTCAACATGCAAGTTTAACTTCAGGAAATCCTGCACTCACACTCCCAAGTCCCTTTGCATCTCTGATTTCTGAATTTGCTCCATGTTTAGAGAAAAGTTTACGCCTTTATTGCTTCTACCAAAGTGCATAACCATACACTTCCCAACCCAACACTATATTTCGTCTTCCACTTCTTTGCCCATTCTCCTAATCTGTCCAGGTCCTTCTGCAGACTCCCTGCTCCCTCAACACTACCTGCCCTTGCACCTATCCTTGTATCATCTGCAAACTTGGCCACAAAGCCATCAGTTATGCCATCTAAAAGCACTTACATATAGTGCGAAAAAAAACATTCCCAATATTGACCTCTGCAAAACATTACTAGTCACCGGCAGCCTAACAGAAAAGACTCCCTTTATTCCCATTCTCATCCTTGCTTCCTGCCATTCAACCAATCTTCTATCCATGATAGTACCTTTCCTGTAATACCATATGGTTAATCAGCCTTATGCGCTGCACCTTGTCAAAAGCCTTCTGAAAATCCAAGTACACAGCATTTATTGACTCTACTTTGTCCATCGTGTCGGCTATTTCCTCAAAGAATTCCAACTGATTTGTCAGGCAAGATTTCCCCTTAAGGAAACCATGCTGACTTTGGCCTGCTTTATCATGTATCTCTCAAATACCCTGAAATCTCATGCTTCAATAATTTCATTGGCAGTAGAGCCTTAAGGTTGTTATAGCCGAGGAAGTGGGTGTTAATGGGGGACAAGCTCCCACTACTTATTAAATGCTCCCAATGGCATGTGCCTCTAATAGCCTCTGACAAACAAGCCTAGCTCCTGGCTTTCACAGGTGGCTTAGCTACTAAGCCCGGCGGAACCATTTTTACTGACAGGAGAAGGGGCAAGGGCAGGTACTAGTGCCCTAAAACCAGTTGCTTCTGGCAGATGGGGCTCATCAGCCGTGGTTGGCAGCTCACCTAGGAGAAGGAAAACTCTGATCTCAAACCTCTGCTGCCTTGCAGTTATACCCACTAATGGGGAAGGCTTTGGGAGTAAACCCATGGAAAAAATCCAGAGCTGGAGTCCCTAAGGCAGTCCTACATTGAGTTCCTGCCTTGCTGCTGGTACCATACAGTACTAGTCACTGTTGTTCCTATGGGTTCATCAGTTGTGTGGAGAGGGGGAGCTTGCTGCATGGGCAACAGCTTGCTCTCCATATTGTACTGCCCAGATTTGTGTATCTAGACATCTTGGAAGCAATATCCATAGTCAAATCTGACTGACGGGGGCCATCATGTCACCTCACCTCACCTCACCTCAGGGCGATAAAGTGATTAGGTTATTGGCTGACAGAAAATGGCTGGAATGGTGTAAGAACAATCTCACCAGAATCATTAAGATAAGCATTTGTATCCTTACACAGTGTTCATTCACTCACGTCACTACACATAATATTCCCTCTGCTGTTGCCCATCACTTTTGTCTGGTCACTGCACCATCATTCATTCCTTCTCCTTTTCATACCAAAAATTATTGTATTGCAAATTATTGTTCCTACTTCAACAGATTTGTAAATGTCGGGAACGGTACAAAGCCGAATATATATAGCAATTTTCATGACCTCAGGATGCTCTGAAACATAATTAGCATTCCGACTGTAGGATGCCACATATCAACTTGTTCACTATGACAAGTACATTCTCTAAATGCCTGAGAAGGGTGTTTTTAACACATTCCTTGCTTTCTTGCAAGAGAGGTTTGAGAATAAATCACAAAAGGAGGCTGCCTTCAATGGTTGCAGAGCCAATTTGCACATTCTTTCACAGTACTAAAGTAAATATACTGTCTGTCCTAGGCTGTAGCTGGTTTTGTTGTTTTCTAACTATCTGTTGATGCCTATCTCAAACTTCTTACTCAGAATGACAGACTACCAGTGCTTTTATTGACCACTTCCTCCATTTTTCTTTCACACATTGGTCAAACTCCACTTGGATATATTTCCCCAGTGGACGGCACGTAATGTCCTGCAGGCACTGCAGGAGAAGGACGTGATGGACACAGTGGGGTGGTTCCCTGAGTAGACCGTCCAGTTCATCTGGCAAAATTCCTCATCGCCAGATCTCACCAACAGGCACCAGGACCTCGGCTGGCTGGCAGAGAGAGGGGCCCTCCCAGTCAGATCCCTCCTGTACGCCCGGAAAATCGTCTCCGCACCCCACTGCCCAAGGGAGGACTGCAGTGAGGAGGAGTCTGTGACCCACCTCTTTGCACACTGTCAGTTCGCAGAGAGGGTGTGGAGGAGGATGGACGGACTCGTGTCACATTTCATCCCCTCAGCTGCGTGACAGAGGACTCTGATCTATGGGCTGTTCCCGGGGACGCACGTGGAGACCAACATCTGGTGCTGCTGGCAGATCATCAACTCGGTGAAAGACACTCTTTGGTCAGCCTGAAATTTGACGATCTACCAGCACATGAAGATGTCCGTGGGAGAATGCTGCCGACTGGCACATTCTCGGCTGCAGGAGTACGTGCTGAGGGACGCACTGAAGCTCGGTGCAGCCACCACAAAGGCCCGGTAGGGAAGGACCACGGTATAGGTTTCTCCACCCGTGGGAGTGGGAGGGGTCGGGGGTGGGGAGTATACTCCTCAACAATGATGTGATGTGAACAACTGGCGTGCCACGTGAGTGGCCATAAGTATGGATATGTACAGACTATAAGGGAAAGTATGTAAAGGATGGAAAATTATTGGATGGTTTATTGTACATAATTTATTTTTGAATAAAGTATATTTTGAAATAAAAAAATATTTTCCCCTATGCACATGAGATATTTTGCTAATGTCGGAAGTCACAATGTTTAGATATCATCGTGAAACCATTCTGATTATCTCACCTTGGTAATCGTAACATGCTGCATTCAAGTTGACAGTTGACTACCAAGGCATTCACCTATTGAGTATCAATCCTGTCCATGAGTATACTTGAGCATACTGTAAAGTAGCTGAAAAGAAATACCTGGCACAAATCCATAAAAAGTGAAATCCTTTTAAAATTTCATGAACCATGAAAAAGTCAGCATTGTTATAAGGCCACATCCTCCACCGTATACCCTCTCCAGTACAATTACATCTTTCTAGTAATGTGGTGACCAGGATCACATACGGTACAGAGAGAAAGGTTCAAGCCTACAGAGAAACAAAATGGACCCTGCTTTAGGCCTGAAATGAAGACCATCCCTCTATCTCCTTAGATTAACTAGAGTAAATTCTTATTCTTATATTACTAAAATGATAGTTTCTAAATGTCTATTTAACCCTCTTTTAACTCTTTTTAACTTGTCTTTTTACTTCAGATACAGTATACCAGCATAACCAATGTCAGTCCTGCCGAAGGGTCTCGGCCCGAAAAGTCAACTGTACTCTTTCCCATAGGTGCTGCCTGGCCCACTGAGTTCCTCCAGCATTTTGAGTGTGTTGCTTGACCAATATTATACGTATTTACAGAGTAACCTCCTGCTCTTATACTCTACATGTCAATTAAATTATTGTACTTCATATAGTCATAGTCATAGTCATACTTAACTGATCCCGAGGGAAATTGGTTTTCGTTACAGTTGCACCAGAAATAATTAAATAGTAATAAAACCATAAATAATTAAATAGTAGTATATAAATTATGCCAGGAAATAAGTCCAGAACCAGCCTATCGGCTCAGGGTGTCTGACCTTCCAAGGGAGGAGTTGTAAAGTTTGATGGCCACAGGTAGGAATGACTTCTATGATGCTCAGTGTTGCATCTCGGTGGAATGAGTCTCTGGCTGAATGTACTCCTGTGCCCAACCAGTACATTATGTAGTGGATGGGAGACATTGACCAAGATGCATGCAACTTGGACAGCATCCTCTTTTCAGACACAACCGTCAGAGAGTCCAGTTCCATCCCCACAACATCACTGGTCTTACGAATGAGTTTGTTGATTCTGTTGGTGTCTGCCACCCTCAGCCTGCTGCCCCAGCACACAACAGCAAACATGATGACACTGGCCACCACAGACTCGTAGAACATCCTCAGCATCGTCCGACAGATGTTAAAGGACTTCAATCTCCTCAGGAAATAGAAACGGCTCTGACCCTTCTTGTAGACAGCCTCAGTGTTCTTCAACCAGTCCAGTTTATTGTTAATTCATATCCCCAGGTATTTGTAATCCTCCACCATGTCCACACTGACCCCCTGGATGGAAATAGGGGTCACTGGTGCCTTAGCCCACCTCAGGTCTACCACCAGCTCCTTAGTCTTTTTCACATTAAGCTGCAGATAGTTCTGCTCACACCATGTGACAAAGTTTCCCACCATAGCCCTGTACTCAGCCTCGTCTCCCTTGCTGATGCATTCAACTATGGCAGAGTCATCCGAAAACTTCTGAAGATGACAAGACTCTGTGCAGTAGTTGAAGGCCGAGGTGTAAATGGTGAAGAGAAAGGGAAACAAGACAGTCCCCTGTGGAGGCCCAGTGCTGCTGATCACTCTGTCGGACACACAGTGTTGCAAGCACACGTACTGTCGTCTGCCAGTCAGGTAATCAACTTGAGATGCCGCCGGGCCTGCTGAGTTCCTCGAGCATTTTGTGTGTTTTACCTATTTTATCCACTTTCTTGACTGCCTTTTGTCACCTGAGGATCTGCATGTATGCACCTCAGGAATCTTGGCTTCTGTAAGTATACTTTGCACTACAATGGACTTTGAACACCCACGGCTGTCTGTAAGGAATTTATACATTCTCCTCATTACTGTGTGGGTTTCCTCCATGTGCTCCAGCTTCCCTACACATTCCAAGGACGTACAGTTGGAGTTCGTGAGTTGTGGACATGTAATATCGGCCATAATACGTGTAGCAAACTCTTGTGGGCTGCCCCCCTTTTTTGACAGTTTTCCAGAAAAAGAAAAGAATTACCATGGAACACATAAGATTTTTTAGCAGTTTTGTTGCAGGACATTTTGCCATGGAGTTGGAGTAGGACTAAGGGTGCAGGTTCCAAATGTTGTGCAGGATCTATATGCTCTGATGCATCTAGGAACAAGAAGCATAGATGGGATTAAGAATAAGGTTCTGCTTAGAGAGATTAATTAGCTGAATCACACAGGTAATAATTTTCGGTTGACTCAGTCACATTCATATTGAAATGTAAATACTTGGCCACTGGGATAGGTGAGCTGCAAACTGAACTGAGGACCGTATTCTGACGAATCAAGTAACTGGAATGCTGGCCTTGACACTAAACAAATAAAGGGGAAGGGAAGTGGGTTTCAAGAATTTTCAGGAAAGCTGAGGTTCAGAGCAGCTGCTGAAGAGTCACAACTCAGGAAGAGTGATTTCATTTATAACAGACAAGTGACTTAGGAGGTAACAGAGATCTAACTAAGGTTTAAGATGTTAGAGCTTAAGGTGAAATCAGTTAACTGTACTACTTGAAAATGTGTGAAGTATTCAGAGCTGTCTAATTAATAGCACAGATTGAAATAAAAAGGGATGAATTAATAGAAGTTCTGGAAACATGGTCTTAAAGTGACCAAGAGTGTGAAATAAATATTCCAGTAAACATCTGTTCCTGAAAGACTAATTTAAGGAAATTCCTTTGTGGAATGTGAACACCTTTCCTCATCCACAACCCTTTGATGAGCATGTAAAGAGGAAGCAAATACAGCCTGTTTACAGCAGTTAGCTTGGTAGGCAAGAAAATGATCACTATAGATTATAATGGGTAGAAATATAAAATTATATATTTCGATAGGGAAACTAGGTATGTTGATAGTGAGAAGAAAAACCCTTGCAAATGTATCACAAATGCAGAAATAACAGGATCAGGAGAGATGTACAAGAATTAGATGGGTTAACAAATGTTCACTATACTAAATTCTGGGATGATGTGATATCCTGTGAAGAGAACTTGAGCAGACTAGACGTTTATTCTGGAGAACTTTGAAGGAACATAAAGGGCACAATGTATAAATTCTGGCAGACTTAGAACTCACTGCCTCAGACTAAAGTGTTGAGCATCTATAATAATGATAAGGAAAACCTTTAGACCTCATTGTCCCCCTCCCACCGGCAGGGGCTGTTGATATGCATGCACTGAATATCTTCATGTTTGAGATTAATAGATTTCAGTTACAAGAGGAATCACGGATTACAGGAACAACTCAAGAGGATGGATTTAAGTGGAAGATCATTGTGATCTTACTGAATAACGGAGAAGGCTTGAGGGGACATATGGCTTATTCTTGCTCATATTTCTTGTTCTTATGTTTTATGCTAATCTGGGAGCTACAGTCATTATTCCCCTTGCTAAAGTATAATTAACGTGTTGCAAGCAAACAGTCAGACATAAGGATGGAATAATTGGAAATGTTAGAATCGTAGCAGCTCAATTTCCACAGTCATAGCTGGTTAATGATTCAATCCCTTTTTCAAATAAAATGTTTGACTTCTAACTCTGAAACAATATTTCAAAAGTATGCATGTTTTTAAAATAAATTCTGCTTCCACAAAATGATTTGCTTATGAATAGAAAGAGACAAAGATATTTTATATCTTCCTTCAGTTAGTCCTGACGAAGGGTCTCGGCCTGAAACGTCGACTGCACCTCTTCCTATAGATGCTGCTTGGCCTGCTGCGTTCACCAGCAACTTTGATATATGTTGCTTGGATATTTTATAACAGGTATAACATGAAGACTTTAAAATACGTTGTAACTTTTCATTTAGCTGTAAATTGATCGATCAGAAATATATAATGTGTATTCACTGTGACTGCTTGAAGGACTGAATTCACCATCTGTGCTCTAATCGATCAAAGAGGATCACCGCATCCTTCACTGTGTTCGTTTGTATTTCCTTTCTCTGAATTGACTAGAATGCAAACCAAATGGGACTCCTGTCCCTCTTGGCTTGTTAAGAAACTTAAATAAAATTATTTTGAGTCTCAGAATCAAGTTTATTATCACTGGCATACAGATGTCACATAATCTGTTGTTTTGCATCAGCAGTACTGTGCAATACATAATAAACACTATAGGCTACAATAAGAAATATATACTTTTCACACTATGAATTTATTTATTTATATAAATACTTAGTCGGTAAGGTGAAGAAAATAGTGAGGTAGTGTTAATGGGTTCGTGGACTGTTCAGAAATCTTTCAATCCCCTGCATTGGAGTCTCCCTACACTATTAATACATCATCTCTATTCTTGGTTGGTGCGGCTATAATGAAACCCAATTTCCCTCGGGATCAATAAAGTATATCTATCAATCTATCTATCTAATAACCTCGTTCAGGCTTTTCCATAAGACCATACGTTCATAAGACGTAGGAACAGAATTAGCCCATTCAGCCCCTTGAGTCTGCTCTACTATTCCATCATAGCAGATTTATTATCCCTCTTAATCCCATTCTCCTGCCTTCTCCCTGTAACCTTTGACAAGCCGACGAATCAAGAATCTATCAACCTCCACCTTAAATATATGCAATAACTTGACCTGCACAGCCATCTGTGGCAAAGAATTCTACAGATTCACCACCATCTGGCTAAAGAAATTTTTCCTCATCTCTGTTCTAAATGGACGTCCCTCAATTCTGGTCCTAGACTCCCCTGCTATAGGAAACATCCTTCCACATCCACTCTGTCTTGGCTTATGTTTCCCAACCTTTCTTAGCCCAATGCCCCCCAAAAAACTTTCATACTTGCCAATGCCCCTCTTAGGTACAATATGCTTTCCGGCACCCCCATAGGGTAAAAACATGTCGACCATATGCTAATGTGAGAAAAGTGATTGTGCTTTAAATTTTTATTTGTCATTAGACCTAGCTTATACAGTACTTGTGTATTGTACAGCATCTTCAATATCAATGTGATCCTTGATCCTGATGGTTTTTAGCAAAAGTTGAACCATCTGGTTCAAGTTGTGACAGCCAAAGCCGTAACAATGTCCAAGCGGTTTCTGTTTTTCTGTGAATATGGTGTTTACTGCAGTGAAGCTTCTTTTAACAAGGTAGGAGGATGGAATTGCAATGGAGAGCAGTTTGGCTCTTCTTCAAAGACCAGGAAATTTCATATGACAGTGTAGCCACAAACCACAAAAGCCAACGTTTTTGAAAAGCATTTTTTGCTTCTTCATCATTCTGAATTTTGATAATTTCTTCTTCCTATTCTTCCACCTTGCAAAGAAATTTGTTTATTACCCAGTCTGAAATTTCAAGATTGTTTGAATCCTTAAATCCATTCTGAAAATCCTACAGAGAAGAAGTCATCACCCTGACACAGTGGTGTTAAGAAAACAACCTCTCCCTCAATGTTGCAAAAACAAAGGAGCTGGTTGTGGACAATAGGAGGAACAGAGACAGGCTCACCCCTATTGACATCAATGGATCTGGGGTTGAGAAGGTGAACAGCTTTAAGTTCCCTGGTATACACATCACCAAGGACCTCACTTAACCTGTACACACCGGCTGTGTGATGAGAAAAGCGCAGCAGTACCTCTTTCACCTCAGTTGGTTGAAGGAGTTCGGCATGAGTCCCCAAATCCTAAAGACTTTCTACAAGGGCACAATTGAGAGCATCATGACTGGCTGTATCACTGCCTGGTATGGGAACTGTACTTTCCTCAATTGCTGGACTCTGCAGAGAGTGGTGCAGACAACCCAGCGCACCTGTAGATGTAAACTCCCCACTATTCAGGACAGTTACAGCAACAGGTGCATAAAAAGGGCCTGAAGGATCATTGGGGACCCAGTCATTCCAACCACAAACTGTTCCAGCTGCTACCATCTGGGAAATGGTACCGCAGCATTAAAGCCAGGACCAACAAGCTCCGGGACAGCTGCTTCCACCAGGCCATCAGACTGATTAATTCATGCTGACACATTGTATTTCTATGTTACATTAACTGTTCTGTTGTATATTTTACTGTATATACTAATTATTACAAATTACTATAATTTGCATATTGCACACTCAGAAGTAGACATAACATAAAGATTTTTACTCCTCATGAATGTGAAGGATGTAGGAAAAAAAGGCAATTCAATTCTTCAGTGACTACAGCTGTAAACAGTACTCTTGCAAATAACCATCTGTGAAAGAGAGTGCCATACTTCCCATGCAGGGAAACTGTGAGAATATTCTCTTCCTAATGTTTTGCTTAAACATTTCCAATTTTTGGATAAAAGTAGACGTTGCACTTTTTGTCTGGATCAAATTGAAATTCTCACCCTACAGTTTCATGTTTAGAATATTCATTTTGTCATACAGATCAGCTAGGTACGCACATCTCCATGTAGAAGTTCAATCTTGTTTCCCAAGCTCTTGTCGATGTTGAGCAAAAATTCAACCACAGTGTCAAAAAGGTCAAACAAATGTTTTAAGCAGCAGCTTTTTGACAGCCAATGCACTTTAGTGTGAAGAAGCAAGCTTTTGAACTCTTCATCATTATCCTTGTATAACTGATGAAATATTCTGCTACTTAATGGATGAGCTTTAAAATTGTTAATAGCAGATAATACAAGAGTCATGCTTGAAAAAGTCACTGGCTGAGGTTTTTGGCTGTGAGGTGTTGCCGATGAATTACACAATGGATTGAAAACAGACTTGGAATATCTTTTTTCATAAATGTCAATAAACCAGCATGGCGACCTGTCATATGGTGCTCCATTTGTTGCACAAGAAATTGTGTTCCTAATTGGAGTACTTTTATCCTCAATATACAGTTTGAGCTTGCCATAGACTGATTCTCCATTGCTATTTATTTTTAACTTTTTACAAAAGAGAATCTCCTGAAAAACTTTTCTATTTTCGATAAGCAGCGCATATGCCATTGGCAATGCATATGTAGCGGCACGCAAAGGAGTGGCAAGGCAAAGGTAAAGACAATCACAACAGTGAAAATTACATTGACAAGTATTCAGATTGGAATCTGAATGTTAGTTGGGATAGAGCTGGAGTTCGGCAAGCTACCTTTATACTATTACAGTGAGCATGAATGAATAATCATGTAAGGTTTCAGAATCCACAAAGATGGTTCTTGACGGCACATATGAAGGCAAGGTCACTTTGAACACCTCAAGAGGAATCCTCAGGGTCAGCAGGTTCTTTTATTGGTTCTATTTCAGCATTTTATTCTGGCCAGCGCTGTATCTTTGTGCGACCTGTTTTCCATCGATCTGTAGAGAAAGTTGAGAGGGCATACTTGACTTACCAACGGTCAAACTGCAGTCATTCTGTTCCACGAGTGAAGGGGAACTGGTTGCTAATTTATGCATCGCCAGTAATGTCTGTTTGGTTGGTAAGGGTGGATGAGATTGCTGAGTTTCAGATGTGTTCTGATGATGAGTGCTCACTGCCCGCAGAACTATGGCTCTTCCTGTGATCCAGTGCCTTGTTATCTTTTTTGGAAGTGCCTGCTCTACTAACGGTCAGTCAGGTCTCGTGCCTCAAGTAAGGGTACCGCCTACCACCTCCCCCAAGAATCTTAAACACGCACCCCCCCAATGACTTCTACTTCTCCTAAGCACCCATTTAGGAAACATAACCACCCCCCACCTCCGTTGGGAATCTCTTATCTAGGCCTTTCAATATTTGATAGGTTTCAATGAAATCCCCCCTCATTCGTCTAAACTCCAGCAAGTACAGGCTCAGAGCCATCAAATGCTACTCATATGTTAACTCTTTCATTCTCAGAATCATTCTCATGAAATTTCTCTGGAAACTCTCCAATGCCAGCCCACCTTTTCTTAGATAAGGAACCCTAAACTGCCCAAAATACTCCATTTGTGGCCTGATTAATGCATCATAAAGCTTCAGAATTATATCCTTGCTCCTGTATTCCAGTCCTCTCAAAACGAATGCTTACCCCGACTCAATCTATAAGTTAACCTTTATGGAATCCTGTACAAGGTCTCTTGAGTCCCTTCGCACTTCTGAGTTTTGAATTTTCTCCCCATTCAGAGAATAGTCTATGCCTATATCACTTCTACCAAAGTGCATGACCAAACACTTCCCAACACAATATTTCATCTGCCGTTTCTTTGCTCAATCTTGCAGTCTGTCTCAGTCCATCTGCGTGCTCCCTGCTTCCTCAGCACTACTTGCTCCTCCACCAGTCTTCATATAATCTGCAAACTTGGCTACAAAGCCGCTAATTCTATCATCCAAAACATTCACATGTAACGTAAAAAGAAGCAGTTCAAATATTGACCTCTGCAGAATCCCACTTGTCACCTGCAGCCAACCGGAAAAGACCCTCTTTACTCCCATTCTTGGCCTCCTGCCAGTCAGCCAATCTTTTATCCATGCTAGTATCTTTCCTGTAATACCATGGGCTCTTATATTGTTAAGCAGCCTCATGTCCAGCACATTGTCAAAGACCTTCTGAAAATCCAAGTAAACAACATCATCTGACTCTCCTTTGTCTACCTTGCCTGTTGTCCCCTCAAAGAATTCCAAAAGATTTGTCAGGCAAGATTCCCGCTTAAGGAAACCATGACTGTGGCCTATTTTCTGGCAACAATATCTTCCTAATTTGTACAAGGAACTCATCAGCTGCTGCTATGCTTTTCTCATTGCTGAGATTAAAATATAAAGAGCTCACAGTGGGAATATAATAAATGCCAACCTGCCATAGTTCAATCAGTCTGGTAGAATTAATAAATGTTCACCACATAAGGTCGGCAAGATTCTGTAAAACCATTTAGGCCTGTAGTTGGGATAAACATCCAACTGGGAATTCAGGAAATACATCTTTAGTTGAAAAAAAAATGGAATAAACTTGCTACTATGATGAAAAGAAGAGATAAATCGATTAACACGAGGATAGATTAATAACATTTAAGATAAATGCTGAAGTAAAACAAGTGCAACATAATAGGGTTAGATTCGGGGAGTTGGAAGGATGCTGGTTGTGTACCGGTATTTTCAATTTGAGGTAAATAGTCTGTTTCTGTGCAGTTGACATGATATTACTCACTAGAACAATGGTTTGTATTTTGCTATTGCCACAGGCTGTATTAGTCAGAGTGTAGGTAATGTTTGTTAATGTGGCCCAGATGTACATCTAGACCATGGGGTGTAGGGAGGCGGGGGGTGGTTTTGGGATTGTGAGGAGATGCACTGCCACGGCTAGGGGCCAGTGATGGGGATGGGGATGCAACTGGAATCAGGAGCCAGGGACCAAAGTGTGCCCAAGTGTGTGGACGGGAGGGTGGCTTGGGAATTGCGAAGGGAGGAGGAAGGCAGGAGCTGGAGCTTCCATAACTGGTGAGTTTTTATGTCTGCACGTGTTTGCATGTGCATATTTATGTTTGTGCATGTGTGTGCCCGTGTGAGTGCGCAGTGTGGGAGAGTGATGGTGTATGTATTGTTGTTCTTCGTCCATCGTCGACGTCGATGAGGACCGCGACACCATACGGTGTTGAGACTAGCGCGTGATTTGGATTTAAGTGAGGGAGAGTTGCGCAGCATCAGCCTCACTCTCTCTTCCCAATTCCCATCTGGATCCAGTGGCAAGACAGAGTCGAGACGGCTGGAGATGGAACTAGGCGCAGTGGATGACCAGGACGTCTTCTGTGTCTTGTCCTGCTCTACACATTCCACAACGCTTGCAAAGACCACCTTCTTGACCATTGGACCTACCATTGGTCTCATCCCCTCAATCCACCGTTGTCTGTCTTCACATGCTGGGATAGGCAACTCCCTGTCTCACCGAGGGTTTGAGACCCATCGGCTACCCTCACCTGGTTTAGCCGGCTTGTCAAAGCCGTTGCCCAGGGTATGGCCGCTGTTGCATGCGAACAGCTACGGGGAGCCACAGGTGAGAGCTGAGTGCCAGGTGGGAACCAAAGGTGGACTAACCGCCTTGAAAAGGACATGACATTCTCCCCCCACCAGAGGTGCTACCCTTCCCTGACACCCCATACACCCCATATGTATTGAGAATTCCATCAATATATGGGTCTAAATAAACATGCAGCAGACCATGCCCCCAGTTGTGTAGAGTTCCCTTGGCGCTCGAACAAGACCTTGCCTTTCTATGTCCATGGTATATGTGATAGAAGATGTATGAAGATATTCCATATCAAGATTCTGGGACTACGTCCAGCTACATCCACGAGTTTAGCTGTTCACTACTGTACCCTGACCCAGCCATACAAGGATATACTAATGGGGCACAGACCTGGATGAGAAGGCCACACTATGCCCCCTGAACCCAGTCACAAAGAGCCAGCAGGCAGGATAGCAGGTAGTTCAGAAGAAAAAGGGTTGAGTTTAGAAATGGGAAGTTTTGTGCAGTTGTAGGGGTGTTGGTGGGCTGGCTGGTGGCGTAGTGGTATCAGCACTGGACTTCAAGGCAGATGGTCTTGAGTTCAAATCCAGCCGGGTCCCAACCTGGGCAGCAGCAGTATCTGCGCGGAAGAAAGGCCTGGTAATCTACTTCCGTATCTTGCCATGAAATTCCTATGGACACTATGGTCCATGAGGTCCTGAAAAGTTGGACTGATCTAAGCAACTGAACAACAAAAAAGGGGTGTTAGTGAGGCTGCATCTGGTAAACTGCACATAGTGCTCCCCTTACCCAAAGTAACACCAGGGGTAGTCCAGAGGAAGGTCACCAGGAGGTTAACCGAAACCGGACATGTGGGTTGTTTTCCTTAGAGCTTTGAACATCGCTGGGTGACCTTATTCACATATAGAGACCCTACAGGAGCTTGGCAGAGTGAAAGTTGGAATGTTTCCACCAGTGGGATAGCATCGAACAGGGTGACATAATGAAAGATAATAGCCTGGTCATTTTAAACTGAGTCATCAGTTTTAGTCAACATGTCAGTCCATGGCCTCCTCTACTGCTTCAATGAGGTCACACTCAGGTTGGAGGAGCAACACCTTATATTCCATCTGGGTATCCTCCAACCTGATGGAGTGAACATCGATTTCTTAACCTTCTAGTAATTGCTATCCCCTCCTTCACCATTCCCCATTCCCATTTCCCTCTCTCACCTTGTCTCCTTGCCTGCCCATTACCTCCCTCTGGTGCTCCTTCACTTCCCTTTCTTCCATGGTTTTCTGCCCACTCCTATCAAAATCCTCCTTCTCCAACCTTTTATCTCTTTCATCAATCAACTTCCCAGCTCTTTACTTCACCCCATCCCCTCTCCCGGTTTCATCTATCACCTACTACCTTGTATTTCTTCCTCTCTTCCCCTTCCCCACCTTCTTACTCTGACTTCTCATTTTTTCCAGTCCTGCTGAAGGGCATTGGCCTGAAACATTGGCCTTCTGAGTTCCTCCAGCATTTTGTGTGCATTATTATGTAGATATATCTTCTCACGAAGTTTTCTGCCTCAGCTGGTTAAAGACAAGCTGGATCTGTGGCTGCACTGATTAGGACCCCTTGCAGAAACATGGCTCCAGGACATCCCATGCACCATCAGTCTAAAGGCTATGATACTCAGGACTTGGGCTATATATTTTTTTCTGACTCTGTTTTTTTCTGCTTTTGTAAACTATATGTGCTATATTTGCTGTGTGCTGTTGGTACTGTTTTTCTCAGTTTGACCACGGAGGAATGCTTATTCCTTTTCATGCCCTCTGGCACATTGGGTTTTGCCATTTCCTTAGCATTTATCTATTTTTTACGAGGCCAAGTTGCTAACTTGATGCTCAATCGAATGTGGATGAAAAGTGTGCAAGGGACCATTGGCCTCGAAGTATGCTGCTGATGAACCTACACCACCAGCCGGCTTATTCATGTACATGGCTAAATGATGATGAAACTTGAACTCGAACTTGACACCTCATATGGGAAGCTTCCATGCCACATTGGGTAGTTTGAGATCCGGAATGTCAACAGCCTCAAGAACAAAAACAGAACTGAGCACTCCTCTGTTATCATAGCTCTGGAAGGCGGATGCTCTGACAAGACCACACTGAGTGAGGTCAATAGGTAGGAGATGACAATAAGGCAATGCACCATATTCCAGAATCAGCAGATCTGGCATTGCATGGGTAGCCCCTATGGAGTTAGTGAAGTTTTATAATTATGTGTAGTTCTGGTCAGCCAATTATAGGTTTTGGAAGGGGTACAGAAGAGGTTTTTCAGGATGCTATCTAGAGAGGTATAAATTATAAACCTGGTCTGTTCTCTCTGGAGCATTGAAAGCTGAGGGGAGATCTGATCAGTTTACAAAGTTATAAGAGGCATAGATAGAGTAGACAGTTGGAATCTGTTCCTCGGGGTAGAAATGTTAAACACCAAGGAACTTGCATTGAAAATAGAGTGGTTAAGTTAAAAGGGGTTGTGTGAGGCCACAGAGTGGTGGGTGCCTGGAACAGACAATCAGAGTGGTAGAAGCAGACACATTAGTAGTGTTTCAGAGGCTTTTAGAGAGACAAATGCTCAGGCAATGGAGTAATATGGATTACGTGCAGGCAGAAGAAATTTAGAGCAACACACACAAGATGCTGGAGGAACTCAGGAGGTTAGGCAGCATCTATGGAATTGAATAAGCAGTCGACATTTTGTGCTGAGACCCTTCCTTGGGACTGGAAAGGAAGGAGGAAGATGGCAGAATAAAAAGGTGAGGAGAGGGGATGGAGGGCAGCTCGATGGTGACAGGTGAAGCCAAGTGGTCAGGAATAATAAAAGGGCTGAAGAGGCAGCAATCTCCTAGGAGGGTAGAGTGGACCAAAGGAGAAAAGGAAGGAATAAGGGACTAGGTGAGAGACAAGTGAGAAGAGGTAAGAGGCCAGAGTTGAGAATAGAAGAAGAGGAATGCGGAAGGGAAATCCTTTTTCACCAGAAGGAAAAATCGATAAATTTAGCTTGGCATTGCATTTATGGGAAAGTAACATGGTTCAAAGTTCAAAGTAAATGTATTATCAAAGTATGTATATATGACTCTGAGATTCATTTTCTTGCAGGCATTTACAGAAACAAAGGACTACAATATAATCAATGAGAAACTACACAAAAACAAAGACTGCTAAACAATCAATATACAAAAGAAGACAAACTGTGGAATCAACTCAGTTTTGAGGTGAACGATTTTATCCACACTGGTTCAGGAGCCTGATGTTTAAAGGGTAATAACTGTTCCTGAACCTGGTGGTGTTGGACCTAAGGTTATTGTCATGATAACTACCTTTCCCTCAATATCAGCAAAGTAAAAGATCTGGTTATTCGCTTCAAGGAAGAGGATACGCATGTTCCTCTTTACATAAAAGGAGCTGGGGTCAAGAGAATTTTAAGCATTAGGTTTCAAGGAGTGAATCTCACCACTAGCCTGTCTTGATCCACAGGTAAGGAAGCTCACTTGCACCTCTACTTCCTTGGGAGACCAAAGAAATTTGCCATGACCTCTTTGACTCTCAGCAATTTCTATTGATGCACCATAGAAAGCATCCTTTCTAAATAAATAATTGCCTGGTATGGTCTGCTCTGCATGTGACTGCAAGAAACTGCAGAGATGTGTGGACAGAGCTCAGCACATCACAGAAACCAACCTGCCCTCCATGGACTGCATACAATTCTTGCTACCTTGGTAAAGCAGCCAATGAAATCAAAGACCCCATCCCCACCTGACATTCTCTCTTCTCCCCACTCCCACTGGAATAAAAGATACAAACGCCTGAAAGCACACACCACCAGTCTCAGGGACAGCTTCTATCCCGCTTTTATAAGACAATTGAACAAAACCCAATAAGATGGACTCTTGATCTCACAAATCTACTTCATTATGACCTTGAGTCTCATTGTCCACCCGCACTGCACTTTCTCTGTAACTATAGCACTTTATTCTGCATTCAATTATTGCTTTAACTTGTACAACCACAACACACTGTTGTAATTAATTGATCAGTATGAACTGTATGCAAGAAAAGTTTTACCCTCTACTCTGGTACAAGTGACTATAATATACTAATTTATCAATTGTTTGGCACTGATACTGTGGGCTGAAGGAAGGGCCTGTTCTTACACGGTACTGTTGAGAAGCCTAAGTCCATTTCTTGCAAGCACTCGGAAGCCTAATGTAACAGTGGGAGGGGCCCTGCTCCTTACAACCTATCCACCTATCTTCCCATCAGGTATCTGCTACCCCATTTGTGGTTCAGTCTGAGGTTCCCACATTGAACTCATCAGTATCCTCAGTAGCCACTATTTGGAATGAAGTTGAACTTGAAGCCAAGGGGCTGTCAGAAACAGAGTATTCTTTGCTGAACTCTCATGGGAGAAAATTGATGTCTGACCCTCAGATAATCATCAGAATTTTATGCATGAATTGCATTTTTTGTTGAAATCAATGTATTGTTAGTACTAGCCAACTCAAAAGCATTGAGATGAAAGGCGTATAGAGGCCTGTTATTGCCTTCAAAGTCAAAGTCAAGTTTATTTCATATGTACATGTACGTACAGGTGCAAATGTAAAACTACAGTAGCATCACGAATGCATAACATTATATTAGCAGCATTCACAAGAAAAACATAAATTAATCATAAACTATATACCATTTTTAGAAAAAAAATAAAATTAGAAAAAGAAATGTCGATTTCAGTGCAAAGTGGTCTCTAAATTGTAGTGATTAGGGTTTAGCCATTTGGTTCAAGAAGTGAATAGTTGAAGGGAAGTAGCTCTTTTTGAGCCTGGTGGTGTGGGACTCTCTGTACCTCTGAACCTCCTGCCTAATGGTAGTCACCATTGGATGGTGGGGACTTTGATGATTGATGTTGCCTTCTTGAGACAGAACCTCTTCCAGATATAGCCAATGGTGGGGAGGAACTGTATCTGCCCGTAATGTATAGGGCAGAGTTCACAACTCTACAGCTCCTCACAGAATCAGAATCAGAATCACGTTTATTATCACTACCTTGTGCCATGAAATTTGTTGTTTTGCGGCAGTGGTACAGTAAATTACTACAAATTACAATAGAGGATATGAAGAAAATAAGTAGTGCCAAAGGAGGGCAAGACATGAGGTAGTGTCTATCGGTTCATGGTTCATTCAGAAATCTGTTTGTGGAGGGCAAGAAGCAATTCCCAAAACATTGAGCATGTGTCTTCGGATCCCACCAGCTCCCCCACAATGAGAACAGGTCACGTCCTGGATGAGGGTCCTTAATAATGGTGCATTCCTGCATATTGACCATGATGTAACCATTCAGGACACTTTGAACAGTACATCTGTATAAGTTTGTTAGAGTGTTCAGTGACAAATCGAACCTCCTTAACCTCTTAAAAATGTAAAGACACTGGCATGCTTTCATTATAATTGCATCCATATGCTGGGCCCAGGACAAGTCATCTGATATATTGACACCCAAGAATTTAAAGCTGCTGACTTTCTCCACCACCGATCCTTCATTGTAGACTTCCACATGCTTCTTCCCCTTTCTGAAGTCAACAATTATCTCTTTAGTTGAGCTGATATAGTTTTTGAAGTACACTCATCGACATGACCCATCTCATTCTGGTAAGCTGACTCATTGCCACCTGTGATTCATTTAATAGACATGTCATTTGCAAATTTGACGATGGCATTGGAGTTCTGCTTAGCCAAACAGTCATGTATGTACAGAGAATAGCGCAGGGGGCTAAGCATGCAGCCTTCAAGCATCTTCCTGAAATATATAAAAAACTACATGGTAAAATTAAATTTTTAAAAACGATAACATAAAAAAACTATGGTAAGCAAGCTGTTTTAAAAATAGTGAAACAATACTCATACAAACCACATTTAATGAGACTCACACATTCTTACACTACCCAATGTCTAGGATTTATTTCCTGAGGGAAAAACTTCCTGCTTTTACTGAAAGCTCATTTGTTGTGTCATTGCTTTAATCTGCCCATTGCCTATTAGATAATGTCTTCTTGAAACCATATGTGTAGTTTCTGCCTACGTTTCCGTGCAACTGTCAAACCTGGTTTGGCTTTTAAGCTTATTAATGTGAAACTATTGTCACATGTTGGGAAGGAATGAATGCTGGTTTTCACAGGAGTGGCAGCATTTGAATGTACATTTTGAGTGGAGTACAGGGTGGGAGAGGCTGCTGTTTAAGCACTGCATTTTGTTGTAGGTTTTTGCATTGTTGGCTCTTTACAGCTGCTGCAATTTACATTGGTGGAGCTAAGTTCAAGTTCAAACTCATTGTCATTCAACCATACCATCAAACGAAAATCAAGGTGAACACAGCTCCCATCCCTCACAGTAAATAATTGATTTTCAATTAACTGGCACAATAATATACTTTAAAAAGATTAGCATTATTTTGTCACATGTACAGTACATCAAAGCATTGAAGCATTCAGGGAAATGTGCTGTCACATCAAATCAGTGAGGATTGTTTTGGGGGCAGCCCACAAGTATCACCACACTTCTGGTGCCAACATAACATGCCCACACCTTACTCACCTTAATCTGTATGCCTTTGAAATGTGGGAGGAATCAACAGTCACGGGGAGAGCGGACAAACTCCTTACAGACAGTGGCAGGAAGTGACACCGATCTGTTCAAATTACCTTGTATTCTCAGTCATTAAAGGTACATTTACATTCTACATGGTGGATTTCAATGGTTGTTGTTATTAGCCTGTGTCACAATCACAGTAAAATTTGAAATCTTCAGTCTATTTTTACTTAATCTCCATATTCTTGCAGAAAGTGCTAAAATTAGTCAGCTCCATCATGAGTACTAGCCTCCATAGTATCCAAGACATTTTCAAGGAGGGGTGCTTCAAAAAGGCAGTGTCCATCATTAAGGACCCTCACCACCCAGAACATGCCTTCTTTTCACTGTTATCATCCGGAAGAAGATACAGAAGCCTGAAGGCACACATTCAGTGACTTAGGAACAGTTTCTTTTCCCCTATCATCCGATTTCTGAATGGACATCGATCCACGAACACCACCTCACTACTTTTTTCAAGAATGTTTTTGCATTACTTATTTGATTTAACTATTTGATATACATATATATACTTGTTGTAGTTCACAATGGAATACCAACCGAGGTCTACAAAATTGGAGGTAACCCGCTTCATTGTCAACTGCGTCAACTTCTCATCAAGATCTGGATAAATGAAGACGTACCAGCAGACTTTAGCAACTCAGCAATCATTACCATCTACAAAAGGAAAGGCGATCGATCCAAATGTGGAAATTATCGTGGAATTTCCCTGTTAGCAACAGCAGGAAAGATCCTCACCTGCATCATGAACAACTGGCTCAAGCCTTTAGCTGAGAAGATCCTTCCGGAGACACAAGCTGGTTTTAGACCATCACGTGGAGTAATGGACATGATCTTCACAATGCGACAACTGCAAGAAAAATGACGTGAACAACTTTAACCTTTGTACATGGCATCCATTGACCTCACCAAAGCCTTTGACTCAGTATCAAGGGAAATCCTCTGGGATGTCCTATCTACCTATGGATACGCTGAAAAGTACATTCGAATCCTGAGACTCCTCCACGATGGCATGCTTGCCACAGTCATGGTCAGCAACAGTAACTGTGAGTCTTTTCAAATTAGATCAGGAGTAAAACAGGGATGCGTGATTGCCCCAACTTAGTTCACCATCTTCATTGCGACAATTATTCACATTATCGAGGACAACCTACCTCCAGGAATCGAAATTGTCTACAGAACAGATGGCAGACTTTTCAATCTTGCCTGTCTCAAATCCAAAACGAAGACATCCACGAGTTTCCTCATCGAGTTCCAATACGCAGATGACAACAGTGTTGCAGCTCTTTCAGAAAACCACCTACAACAGATTCTGACTGCCTTGAACCGTGCATACACGAAACTTGAACGTACCATCAATTCCAAGAAGACTCAGATCATCTATCAACCATCACCAGTTGAGACAAATCGGATAGAACCATCAATTCAACTTGGTGAAACAACCCTGGAAAACGTGGACCACTTTCCGTATCTTGGAAGTCACCTTTCCTCCAATGTCGATCTTAATGACGAGATGCAACATCGTCTTAAATGCGCTGGAAAAGCTTTTGGACGTCTCCGAACAAGAGTCTTTCATGATTGTGATATCCGAACAGACACCAAAAAGTTAGTGTACAAAGCAGTGGTAATCCCAAAGCTCCTGTATGCATCAGAAACCTGGACAACATACCGACGACATCTGAAAGCACTTGAAAAGTTCCATCAACGTCGTCTTCAAAACATCTTAAATATCAGCTGGGAAGATAGAAGAAACAACGTCAGTGTGCTAAATGAAGCAAAAACAACAAGCATTGAAGCCTACGTCATCAAGAACCAACTAAGGTGGAGCGGCCGTGTTGTTCAGATGAAAGACGAACATCTGCTGAAACAATTCTTCTACTCCCAGCTTAAAGAAGGCAAACGTAAAAGAGATGGACAACAGAAGAAATTCAAAGGCGTCTTAAAAGCCAACATGAAGAAATGTAACGTCGACATCAACAATTGGGAAACCAATGCCAAGTACAGGAAACTCTGGCAATCCATCATCCAAGAAGGAACAGCAACTTTCGAAGCCAACAGATGTGCAGAATTAGAAGAAAAGAGAAGAAAATGGAAAGAGAGGCAGCAACAACCAAAGCCCAGTCTGCCATCTGGAACTATTTGTCTTGAATGCGGAAGAACTTTCAAAGCCAAGATTGGACTCATAAGCCACTTGAGAGCCCATAAGTAGATCAGCAGAACGAAAAGCATCATCCTCGACCTCGAGGGATAGCCACGACGACGACGAGTTCATAATTTTAGTTATAGTAGATATAGTATCTGCCGCAAAGTTAATATATTACACAACGTATGCTGGTGATATTAAACCTGATTATGATATCTTATTCCACAAACCAGATAATGATATCTGAGGACATGGATGATATATGAGAGACCACAGATGCTATAATCTGCAGGAGAAAAAGCGGACTGCAGATGCTGTGGATGCCTCTTCGACAAGAGAATTGTGAGTCCTTCTTTCACTGCTTCTGCTCTGCAGATTCCACTGCTCCACAGGTGCTGTCTAATCCACTGAATTCTCCCAGCAGTATGTTCTTTCCTCCAAGAGGACCAGAAACTTGTCCTTGGCTTTGGAGGCTTGCATCCCTCAATGACCCGGAGAGCTATGCTGGCTGGAGTCAGGGCTTTATACTTTGGCTCTTGGTAGGATCACCCACGCCAAACAGGTCAAAGGGTAGAGGACAGGCTAAGAGTGGTCCACCAGTCCTCCGGTTTCCGGGGTTCAGCTCAGGGCTAACAACCTTGACTGGTAAAACAAAACTGCCATGGAAGCAGCAATGAAGAATCCTTCTCCATCAGAATGTGATGGTATTCCTGAGTCTCAACCTGGGACTTGCATGACCGATAGTAGTGAAAACTGTGAGAAGGCCCTGAACACTGCCAGAGATGGAGAACTTTCATTGCAGCCCTAAGTGGTAGTGGTGTAACGACCAGGAAGTAAGTTTGCTCTTTCCAGGTGATATACGACATTTCAAAGTTCAAAATTCAAAGTTCAAAGTACATGTATGTCACCAGATACAACCCTGTGATTTATTTTCTTATGGGCATGCTCAATAAAGCTATAGAATAATAGCAGTAACAGGTTACAGCATTTCAACAAGCAAAACAGCAATAGATGATTTCAGCATTCAGATAATGTGTGGTTTGTCTATTCTGTGAGCTATACTAATAGATATTTGACACATCAGGAAAAGGAAAAAACATATGGGTCTCATAGCTTCCTCATCACCAGTCAACTGTGTTTTCAGCTGCTGCATATGGTTTCACCTGTTATTTACTCTCCATTTTTCCCTTAAAAGGAGTGACTCATGCTGCCATCTGGATCAATGGGAAATAGCAACCTTTCAGTATTAGGAATTGTGCTGTACCATCAAAGGCAAGGCATTTAGTTATTGCATTGCACCATTTGGGTTATATGCTTGCCAAACAGCTGCAGTGTGAAGAGGGCAAAACGTTGATGCTGGGCCCAGAGAGACAAGGGTGAGAGAGGTCTGGTGGCTGGGGGCTTGATGGGGGTCAGGGTGGGATGCAGTGGAGCTGTGGAGCTGGCTGCAGATTGGTGCCAATTGGCGGATAAGGGATAGAGTGAATACTGGAGACCGGGGTTTTGATCGGTGACACATGAGGTCAATGATTTTATGAGGCAGGGGTCTGTGGAGTTTAGGAGGGACATTGGTCAGGGCAGCTGGGTCAGAGGTAAGTGTACATAGTACAGTAAGGCAGCTTTCAGCCCGTGATGTCAATGCTGAACATTAAACTGCTTTCATATGGCTGCATCCCTCCATTCCCTTTCTGTTTATGTGTCTACGTGTCTCTTAAACTTTGCTATTGTATCTGCCTCTATCGCCACTCTGGGCCAAGCATTCTAGCACATAAAATAAAAATTTCGTAAATCTTTAAATATTCTTCTTTTTACATGAAAGTAGTGCTCTCCCACGTTTAGCATTTCACCCTGAGAATAAGGCTGACCATCTGTTACTATTTATCCTTCCCACAATTTTGTCTGGTCACCCTCCAGTTATTGGAGAAAACAATTTATCTTTTATATCCTTATAGCTAATACTCTCTAATCCAGATAACATCCTGGTAAACCTCTTCCGCACTTTCCCCAAAGCCTCCACATCTTTCGTGTAAAGCAGCGACCAGGACTGCACACTTGTGTCAGTACCATGAGTATGAGGTTAAAAGGTTGGAAGATAAGAGACTGCATTAACCTTGTTAGGGTCATGACCCAATGTGGTGCTATTTAAAGCTAGTTTTGCCCTGGAATGTCCTGCTTCCAGAACTCCATGGTCTAATATCCTTGACAAAGCCTCACATGTAGAGTCAGATGGAGGATTGTGTCATCTGATGGTCTACTGATAGGGAAGCTTTGTCAGAAGCTTAGCTGTGACTCACTTTCTTCGGACCTGTGGAGTGATGTGAATCAGACTAGGCGTGACTGTGGTGCGCTTCACTGCAGAAACAAAAACCAAGTTTCATTTGCATGGGACTGAAATGAACAATGCTCTGGGATTGACGTTCTGTAGCCCATTATTATATCCAGGCATGTGTTTCAAAGGTAGATGATGAAGACTGAGATTTAGCTGCTGCAGTGGTCTGGATATTGAAACAGCTCATTACCCCACTCAGCCACTATTGCTGTCTTGTCAGGGACTTCCTATCTGGAAACATGAGAACCCGGCCAAGTCAGACAGTCAGTTCAAGTAAAATGACAAATATGTCGCATTATTATCAGGACCTCCGTTTTCCATTCTGTGCTGGAACATAATGAAGTATGTGGTTGTTATGCACTATCAAATGGAGTTCTCTGGGGCAGGTTCAGATAGAGCTGTGGCTCCCAAACTCTTCCTCCTATTATCAGCTCATTGAAACGTCTAATTTCTCTCAACATGGTTGCTCCAGGATTCTAGGGTTTTTTTTTGTCTGCAGACTGCCAATAAAATGCTAATGAGTTTCACTTCTCTAAATAGATTGAACATATTACCGAAACCCTGCCTGTAGACTGGTCTGGGAGACTAACTATTCTTGCATAGGCAGACTAAAAAATTCAAAGCTGATCATGTTGATTGGGAACACTTGTAGCACCATAACCACTCTTCCAACTGGATTACTCATGTGTGAGATGTGGGAGATCAACCCAGACTCTGCTTCAGTACCATGTTAGGCACTAAAGCCTCATAACATCAAAACTTGCTTCTGTAAAGTACTCCCTTTTGGCAAACAGGCCAGTGCATGAGAAGAGAGAGGCAAAATGAGACAAAACTACAACGAACAAACATTTGTTTATTCAGCAGCTCTGAAAATTTATTGTTTGCAGCTTTTCCTCACTTCCAGTAAAACTGTTTATATGAATAGATCATTTTAAATATTTAGTACCTACAGCTATAAAAATAATGCTTTCAGTAAGCTAAACCAAATGCTTTAAATAAAATACAAAGAGAATAAGGAGATTAATATTGCTTTATATTTCTGATATAATGTTTACAAGAGTGCTAGCTACATATTAGCTCTTCTAATTTCATTTATGTTGTTTGATAGACAAATTTTCAATGCTTGCATAAGAGATGTACTTTAAACTGCTTAGTAAAAATGAAACATGACTGAACATTATTTGCTTTTAATAGAGATAGTAAGTAAGAATTAATTTCCAATTCCCAGGTTTCAATGCAGTCCAAGATGCTATATCAGCAATTGATGTTACATCCCCTTTGAAAACGTCACATGCAAATCTTCTCTAAATAGTTGATGCCACAGTACCACCATTAATATTACTAGTACTAAATTGCTATACGCAATCAGGACCTCACTTTTGTGAATATTTGTAAATAACGATTTTTGCATTCTAGTGAAGACACTGCTACATGCAAATTGATAAATAATCAGTAAATCACTGCATTGAAATTGTGCTGATGTCATAAATGTTAAATTGCTTTATTTGACTATAAAATATATATTTCAGTGAAGTTCCACCTTATTGTATGGTGTTGTATGATCCCATGATCCTCTCATATCCCCTTTGCCAATCACCGGTCCAGCTCTTGGCTCCATCCTTCCCCCTCCTGTCTTCTCCTATCATTTTGGGTCTCCCCTCCCCCTCCCACTTTCAAATCTCTTACTAACTCTTCCTTCAGTTAGTCCTGACGAAGGGTCTCGGCCTGAAACGTCGACTGTACCTCTTCCTACAGATGCTGCGTTCACCAGCAACTTTGATGTGTGTTGTTTGAATTTCCAGCATCTGCAGAATTCCTGTTGTTTGTATGATGTTGTGTTGCTTAATGTCATGGAAGCTTCAATTTTCTTGTGATTTGGGATGATATTGCTTATAATCCATTATATTAAAGAATGGTAATATGATGATGCATTATTGTGTTCAATGTCATGGGTAATGTTGTATAATCTCTTGCTAACTGCTCACTGACTCAGGTCCTGAATGTTTCACAACAGTTTCTAATATTAGAAATTGAAAAATCGACATTTTTTGCATCAACACCAACACTTCGTGCTAGACACAGCAGCAAACCATTTAGATAGCTATGGATTAGGATAAGACTGAACCTCAAAGGGAAATGCTATATTGGGAGGAGACTAAATAAATGGGAGCTGGGGAGAACAGATTGAGAGCGGTTGCGATTGGGTTAGTCCACAACTGATGTGTAGCTGTCATTTAACGGACAACTGGTCAGAACTCCCAAAATGTTTTCCTGTGAGGAAGAAAGAAAACAATGACAAGTTTTGGGAACCTTCAATGATGAGTGATGTTGCAAATTTAGTCAGGAAGATAAAGAAAATACATGAAAGGTTTAGGAATCTGAAATCCAACAGCACTTTTGAGGATCATGAAGGAAACAGGAGAGAAGGACCGTGAAAGGCTTTTGATGAATAAAATTAAAGAGAATTTCATGGCATTACATACATACATCAAAACAAAAGGGTAACTAGTGAGAGGGTAGGACTAGTCAAGGACAAAAGAGGAGAGGGTAGGACTAGTCAAGGACAAAAGAGGTTATTTCTCTTTGGAATCAGAGGAAGTAAGTGAGATACTAGATCCAGTTTGTTGCAAGCATTCCACATTAGTATTCACCAAGATACAGACATGAAAGATATTGAGATCTGGGAGTAGTATACTGATATTCTGGGGTATGTTGATACCAGGAAGGAGGAAGTGTTGGGATTCTTGAAGAACATTGTGGTGGATTAATCCTCAGGTTATTGAGAGAGTCAAGAGAAAATGTTTTTGCTGCCTTAACAGAGATCTTTCTCTTCTCTTTAGTCACAGGCAATGTCCTAGTGGACTAAAGAATAGCTGATGTTTTTCCTCTGTTTAAGAAGGGCAATAGATCAAACTAGAAAATGATAGGCTGGTAAATCTTACATGACTGTTAGGGAAATTATTGGACAATGTTCCTAGGGATCGTATCTATTCACTTTTTTTTAGATTAGATTATGAGGACACTGAGTCCTCGTTTATTGTCATTTAGAAATGCATGCAGTAAAAAGTGATACAATGTTTCTCCGGTATGATATCACAGAAACACAAGACAGACCAAGACTAAAACTGACAAAAACCACATAATTATAACATATAGTTACAACAGTGCAAAGCAATACCATAATTTGATAAGAGCAGACTATGGGCACGGTAAAAAAAAGTCTCAAAGTCCTGATAGCCCGAACATCTCACGCAGATGGTAGAAGGAAGAAACTCTCCCTGCCATGAGCCTCCAGCGCTGCAAACTTGCCGATGCAGCATCCTGGAAGCATCTCACCACAGTCTGACTTTGAGTCCGTCCGAAAACTTCAAGCCTCCGACCAGCCCTCCGACACCAAGCACCGAGCACCATTGACACTGACCCCGGCCGCCAAGCGAAAGGCAAAGCTGAGGATTCCGGGCCTTCCCCTCCGGAGATTTGGAAAAACATAGACTTATTAGGGATAGACAGCAAGGATTTGTACAAGGGAAGTTATGTACAGAGTTTTTTGAGCAAGTGACAAGTAGCCTGTGTTGTTCATCCATGTGTTCAACTGGAGGGGGAGGAGGGAGGAGGGGAGGTGTTGGTGCTGAGGGAGCGTTGGGTGCCTTGGCACCTGGGTTGGTGTGCTGAGGGGGGTGTGAACAGCAGGGCAATTGTAAAACCTATTGAAGAATTGGTTTAACTTTTTAGACCATTCACAGCTGCATTCCAAGACTCTACAGCTAGGCTGATTGAAGCCAGTGATGTTCTTCATGACTCTCCACACCTCCCGTGTGCTACTCTGTTCAAGCATGTTCTCCATCTCTCTCCTGTATTCCTCTTTAGCCACCTTGATCTTCTCCTTTAGCCCTCTCTGCATGTTTCAATTCCTTCCTGTCTCTTGACCTGAAGACTCTCTTTCTGTGGTTGAGAAGAGCCTTTAGGTCACTGGTGACCCATGGTTTGTTGTTAGAGAAGCAGCAAACATACAGTGTCCACACAGAAGTTGATGTAGCCAGTGATGCAATCAGTAAGTCTGTTAATGTCCTCCCCATATGTTTCACAAAGCACATTCCAGTCAGTAACGTCAAAGCAGCCCTTCAAGGGCTTGATGGCCTCTGGAGACCATTTCTTTACTATCTTGGTGGTAGCTAGCTGTTGCTGTACTTTGGGCTCATGCAAGGGTATGAGGTGAACCAGGTTGTGATTTAATCTTCCAGGTGGGGAGAGAGCTGTGGAGCTGTATGCACCTTTATCATTTTGCATACAAGTCCAGTGTTTTATTTTCTTTTCTATGACATTTTACAAACTGATTGAAGATGGGTAGGGTTGTTGAGAGAGAAACATGGTTGAAGTCTCCCGATACTGCTATGAACGCATTGGGGTTTTGAGTCTGGAGTCTCACGATGGTAGAGTGCATGACATCATACGCAGCATTGGGAAGGCAGAATGTAAACAACAAGCAACACAGTGTGGCTGAACTTGCACAGTGGATAATACAGATGCAAACTCACAGCAAGCAGTTTGATGTTTAGTGCTATTACTTCTGTTTGTAATTATACATAAATTATTTAATTGAAAATGAAGGTGGATTGATGACACGAAAATTGGTGGAGTTATGAAAGAAGATTTTTTCAATCTATTCATCAGGATATGGATCAGTTGGAAAATAATAGGTGGAATATGATTCGGACAACTGTGCGAAGTTACAGTTTGTAAGGTCAAACATAAGAAGAAACAACAGGACCCTTAGGAGCACTTATGGACCGATAGATCCTGGAGTGCAAGTCTATAGCTCCCTGGAACTAAGAACACAAATAGAATGGGTGAAAGAGGGCATTTGGCACAATTACTGTCTCTTGTGATAATATTGAGTATTATTGAATACAAAAGTCACAAAGTCATGTTGCAGTTGTACAAAACTTTGGTCTGGCACATGTGTCGTACTGTGGACAGTTCTGGTTGCTGCATTACATGAAAGATATGGAGGCTCCAGAGAGAGTGCTGAAGAGGTTCAGCAGGACATCGCCTGGACTAAAGAATGAGTGGATGGAAAATTTTGAATTGTTTCTTCAGGAGCTTTCAACGCCGAGGTGTTACTGGATCAAAGTTAATAAGATCATGAGAGGAGCAGATGGGATCAGAAGGATAAGAATGTCAAATGCTAGAGGACATTGTTCTAAGAAGAGCAAAAGTTAAAGGTGATTTACAAGGGAAGTCTTTGGGAAAGAGGGATATGAAGGAACAGCACGAATGAAAGCTTGAGGGCAGCAAAGATCAGTATTGATCATATATTCTGTTCATGTTTTCTGGTGTTGTGTTAAAACCATGTCTATCAAATCTACCCACATTCCAAGGAGAAAAATTGGCTCATAGATTTGTGTGGGAGAAGTGGGCTTGAATTCAATGGAAATTGGCACCAGCTTTATTTGAAGAGATCTGCAATTGAACCATGCTGGGACCAGAGTCTGGTGAATTGCATAACTATGACTGTGGGTAGGGCTTTAAAATGGATAGAAATTGGGCGTGTTCCATAGTTTGGGAAGGTGAGGTTATGGAAATTTGTAGAATAACTTTAAAAATCTTTAGAAAAAGTTAAGAATTTAACTTCAGATAATGTGGAAAAAATTGAAAAGGTGTGGTGAATATAGGACTGAAGGTGTCATATTTGAATGCACACAGTATACTTAATGAGGTAGATGATCTTGTAGTGCAGTTAGAAATTGGTGGGTGTGACATTGTGGGCATCAGTGAGTTATAGCTGAGAAAAGAACACAGCTGGGAGCATATCATCCAAGGTATACATCATATTTAAAGGACAGGCAGGTGGACAGAGGGAGTGAGTTGGCAAGTAGAGTTAAAGAACTGCATGGGTAAAAAGAGCATGATGAGAGTTATATAAAGGCCTCTGAACAACAGCCAGGATGTTGGGTACAATTACAATGAGCTATAGAAAATGCATATGAGGAGGGCAATATTTTGATTGCCAGGATTAATTTTAATATGCATATAGATTGCAAAAATCAGGTTGCTGCAGGATTCCAAGAGATGAAATTTGTAGAATGCCGTTTAGGAGTTGGCTTTTCAGAAAAGCTTGTGACCATGTCCACAAGGGAGAACGCAATTCTGGATTGGATGTTGTGTAACGAACCAGATTTGATTAGGGAGTGTAAGGTAAAGGAATCCTTAGCAGACAATGATCATAATGTGATAGAATTATGGAGTCTGCAGAAGGACTTAGACAGATTAGGAGAATGGGCAAATATGTGCAGATGAAATACAGTGTAGGGAAGTGTCTGGTCATGCAGTTCGGTAGAAGCAATAAAGGCATAGACATTTCTCTAAATATGGAACAAATTCAGAAATCAGAGGTGCAAAGGGACAGCAACACACATCAAAGTTGCTGGTGAACGCAGCAGGCCAGGCAGCATCTCTAGGAAGAGGTACAGTCGACGTTTCAGGCCAAGACCCTTCGTCAGGACTAACTGAAGGAAGAGTGAGCAAGGGATTTGAAAGTTGGAGGGGGAGGGGGAGATCCAAAATGATAGGAGAAGACAGGAGGGGGAGGGATGGAGCCAAGAGCTGGACAGGTGATTGGCAAAAGGGGATACGAGAAGATCAGGGGACAGGAGGTCCGGGAAGAAAGACAAGGGGGGGGGACCCAGAGGATGGGCAAGAGGTATATTCAGAGGGACAGACGGAGAAAAAGGAGAGTGAGAGAAAGAATGTGTGCATAAAAATAAGTAACAGATGGGGTACGAGGGGGAGGTGGGGCCTAGCGGAAGTTAGAGAAGTCGATGTTCATGCCATCAGGTTGGAGGCTACCCAGACGGAATATAAGGTGTTGTTCCTCCAACCTGAGTGTGGCTTCATCTTTACAGTAGAGGAGGCTGTGGATAGACATGTCAGAATGGGAATGGGATGTGGAATTAAAATGTGTGGCCACTGGGAGATCCTGCTTTCTCTGGCGGACAGAGCGTAGATGTTCAGCAAAGCGGTCTCCCAGTCTGCGTCGGGTCTCGCCAATATATAAAAGGCCACATCGGGAGCACCGGACGCAGTATATCACCCCAGTCGACTCACAGGTGAAGTGTTGCCTCACCTGGAAGGACTGTCTGGGGCCCTGAATGGTGGTAAGGGAGGAAGTGTAAGGGCATGTGTAGCACTTGTTCCGCTTACACGGATAAGTGCCAGGAGGGAGATCAGTGGGGAGGGATGGGGGGGACGAATGGACAAGGGAGTTGTGTAGGGAGCGATCCCTGCGGAATGCAGAGGGGGGGGAGGGAAAGATGTGCTTAGTGGTGGAATCCCGTTGGAAGTGGCGGAAGTTACGGAGAATAATATGTTGGACCCGGAGGCTGGTGGGGTGGTAGGTGAGGACCAGGGGAACCCTATTCCTAGTGGGGTGGCGGGAGGATGGAGTGAGAGCAGATGTACGTGAAATGGGGGAGATGCGTTTAAGAGCAGAGTTGATAGTGGAGGAAGGGAAGCCCCTTTCTTTAAAAAAGGGAGACATCTCCCTCGTCCTAGAATGAAAAGCCTCATCCTGAGAGCAGATGCGGCGGAGACGGAGGAATTGCAAGAAGGGGATGGCGTTTTTGCAAGAGACAGGGTGAGAAGAGGAATAGTCCAGATAGCTGTGAGAGTCAGTAGGCTTATAGTAGACATCAGTGGATAAGCTGTCTCCAGAGACAGAGACAGAAAGATCTAGAAAGGGAAGGGAGGTGTCGGAAATGGACCAGGTAAACTTGAGGGCAGGGTGAAAGTTGAAGGCAAAGTTAATAAAATCAACGAGATCTGCATGCGTGCAGGAAGCAGCGCCAATGCAGTCGTCGATGTAGCGAAGGAAAAGTGGGGGACAGATACCAGAATAGGCACGGAACATAGATTGTTCCACAAACCCAACAAAAAGGCAGGCATAGCTAGGACCCATACGGGTGCCCATAGCTACACCCTTAGTTTGGAGGAAGTGGGAGGAGCCAAAGGAGAAATTATTAAGAGTAAGGACTAATTCCGCTAGACAGAGCAGAGTGGTGGTAGAGGGGAACTGATTAGGTCTGGAATCCAAAAAGAAGCGTAGAGCTTTGAGACCTTCCTGATGGGGAATGGAAGTATATAAGGACTGGACATCCATGGTGAAAATAAAGCGGTGGGGGCCAGGGAACTTAAAATCATCGAAAAGTTTAAGAGCGTGAGAAGTGTCACGAACATAGGTCGGAAGGGATTGAACAAGGGGGGATAAAACCGTGTCAAGGTATGCAGAAACGAGTTCGGTGGGGCAGGAGCAAGCTGAGACAATAGGTCGGCCAGGACAGGCAGGTTTGTGGATCTTGGGTAGGAGGTAGAAACGGGAAGTGCGGGGTGTGGGAACTATAAGGTTGGTAGCAGTGGATGGGAGATCCCCTGAGCAGATAAAGTCGGTGATGGTGTGGGAGACAATGACCTGGTGCTCCTTAGTGGGGTCACGATCGAGGGGTAAATAAGAGGAGGTATCCGCGAGTTGTCGCTGTGCCTCGGCAAGGTAGAGGTCAGTACGCCAGACTACAACAGCACCCCCCTTGTCGGCGGGTTTAATAATAAGGTTAGGATTAGTGCGGAGGGAGTGGAGAGCAGAGCGTTCGGAAGGAGTGAGGTTGGAATGGGGACAAGTTGCGGTGAAGTCGAGACGGTTGATGTTCCTGTTGTTTGCGTGCAAAGGGACAGGAGTCTTTGTGCAGGATTCCCTAAAGGTTAACTTGCAGGTTGAGTTGGTAGTAAAGAAGGCAATACAATGTTATCGTTCATTTCAAGGGCCAGAATATAAAAGGAAGGATGTAATACCGAAGCTTTTTAGGCACTGGTCGCTATACGTTTGGCATATTATGTATTTGGAGTAGAGAGGATGTGCTGGCATTGGAGAGGGTGGAGAGAAGTTTCATGAGAATTATGCTGGGAATGAAAGTATGTGGAATGTTTGATGGCTCTTTTCCCGTATTCACTAGAGTTTAGAAGAATGAGTAGGGATCGCACTGAAACCTACTGATTATTGAAAGACCTAGATACAGTGGGCATGGGGAGGATCTTTCCAGTAGCGGAAGAATCTAGGACCAGAGGGCACAGCCTCAGAATAGAAGAACGTCCTTTTAGAATAGAGATAAGCATGAATTTCTCGAGCCATAGGGTAGTGAATCTGCTGTCAGCAGCTGTGCAGGCCATTGGGTTTACTTAAACTGAGGTTTATAGGTTCTTGATTAGCGAAGATATCAAAGGTTATGTGGAGAAGGAAGGATAACGGGTTTGAGAGGGGAAATAAACCAGCCATGATCAAGTGGTGGAGCAGACTTGATGGGCTGAGTGGCTTAATTTTTATGTCTTATGGTTTGAAAATCCATGCTTCTCCATCTTAAGCTCATAGCTAAAATCTCTTACTCTTGCAACTGTTTTGATAAATCTCCTCCTGACCCATATCTTCACATCCTCCCTGATAGGTTGTGAATACTGAGATGTGGTCTGGCAGAACATAATAAATTCATAACTGTATAATATAATAAAATATGGCTAGCAGAGCAAAGAAGGATATGTTAGGAGGAATGATTAACAGTTTGGGGAAACGTTTGAAAGATGTGGTGAAGTATTCAGCTGAGATTTGCAGATTTTAGTGCAGTCAGCACTAGTTGACCAATCAGAGTGAGGGAACCCTCAATAGACCACCGCTGATGGAATACAGTTCCTGCTGAATTAGCGAGCTGTTGTAGAGATTTGGAAAGCTGACATTCTGCATCCAAGTGCATGAATTTAAAAAGTATCTACATGTCTGTAGAGTTAAAGCCCAATGTAGTTTCCCAAGTAAAGGAAGTTTGGGTAGGTAGGACGTAGTGCAAGTTAGGACAAAGAATATATTCATTAATAGGATGTGGCATCTCTGGTTAGATCAGCATGTATTGCTCATTGCAGAGAGAAGTTTAAGAGTCAACAGCATTACTGTGGGTAAGGTTGGTACATTTGCTTTCCTGTAGGATGTTTGTAAGCCAGATAAATCATTCACCAACCATCTGGTAGTTTGACCATTAATAATGTTGCTTAGGTTGCGTTGGTTGTGAATGCAAATGGCACATTTTACTGTATGTTTCGATGTGCAAGTGATAAATGAATCTGAATCTGAATCCTTTGAGATCAAACTGTATTTAATTTTAAACTCAGGCTTTCAACGTTATTTTTCAGATCAAAGGTCCAGACCTCTGAAGAGTAGTCCATCCAGAGGCACGAGCCAACAGGCTAGAGATGTCTGCTTTTGTCCCACCATAGGAGCTGTGGAATACAAACTGAATTTAAATAAATGATTTTTCTTTAAAGTTAAACTTAGGAGTAGTTGCAAATGGTTTCAAATGATTCCATTTATTATCAGAGAATGTATACAGTATGCAACCTGAAATTCCTGCTCTTCACAGACATCCATGAAAAAGAACTGCTAAAGAATAAACGACAGAAAGACATTAGAACCCCAAAGTCCCCTCTCTCCCCCACACACAAGCAGCAGCAAAGCATCAATCTTCCCCCCCACCACCCATTTCAACAGAAAGTGTCAGCACCCAAGTAACAGCAAAGCCCCAAAGGTAGATCAGGATCTGCAGTCGACAAAATCCATGTTTACCAGACAGTTCAACATGCCACAGGCTCTCTCTATCACTAACAAGGGACAGAGAGGTATCACCCATTTCACAGTGAAAGGGGAGACTAACAGTTGTTGTTATGGTGTTACAGTCTGCTTTTCATTCTGAGATTCTCCGACTTGAGGATCGGCAGCAAATTCTCCCTATTGTCAAGAGAAAGAGAGTTAGAGAGCAGTCACTCGACAACAGAGACCTCTGTCCGCAGCATCCACTGCTGGGAAGTCCTAATGTTCCTTCTTTTTCTGCGATGCCTCAGTCAGTGGCACCAGCCTGGAATTAGTCATGCACCGGGCCACACAGGCTACACTCAGGTTTCTTCCATGCTGAGCCTGGAGGATGTCGGAAAATGGTCGGTTAGTAGGAATGCTCCAAGAACGGGAATTCATTGCTGTGAAAAAAATGCAACTTGTTTGCTGTTACAGATCAGGACCTCGATGGAACCCCAGCCACCTTGAAAAGGAAGATAAAAGAGACATTAAAGAGAGGAATTTAAGCTGTTTTTGCAGACAAACTTGAAGAGGCAACCTCTGACAGCTTTTTAACTCCACCATCTAAATGCAAGACCACTGGATTGTCAAAATATTCTTCCTGTTCATTAATGTTGTCTTTGCCAACTTGTGATTTTTAAAAGCTCTTTGTTTAAGTAGCTACTCATTGTTGTTGTGTTAAAAATGGGAATGGATTAAAGTGAATGGGCCATCTGGCCACAAATTGGGATAGGCTAAATTCAGATAACTTTGCAATGTCTCTGCTTGTAGATAACTGCGATATCTCTCTTAATCAAATATTCACAGACTGATAACTTATAGACAATGTACCAGTCTCCTCCATCACAAATCTTTGGATATGTCCTCTCCAATTAGCAAAGAGGCCCATTAGGGGACGTGGCACAGTTGTATGCAAGCAGAAGTCCTGAATATTGATTTCAGCCTTCATGAAATCTAATGGGATCATGTCAAATGTGGCTATAGATACCTTCTGATCACTGCTTATTGTCCACTTTCAACTGATGAATCATCATGCCTCCCTTTTGGTAAAAAATGAGCGCAGACTACTGAAAGAAATAAGGAGCACAGAATATACATTGGATGGAAACTTCAATGGTGGGGCTTACTGCATTACTTGCCGACGTCTGAAAGCAAACTTGCCAGACAGGGTCTGCAGCAAGTCATGAGCAATCTAACACAAGGGATAAACTGCTTGACCTCAGCAGTCTACTTGTGTTTGATGCACCCGTGTGTGACAACAACGTGTTTCATTACAATTATGAGGAATAGGATAAGTGGGACAGATCCGTCAGTTCAAAACTGGGAATCCAAGAGAGGCTGTGGAGGATCAGCAGTAACAGAGATGTGCGCCACCACATCTGTAATACCATGGTTCAGCAGATGCTCCATTCTAACATTGCTGTCATGCCGGTGGAATGGAGTCTGTAGGTAGGCAGGTCTACCGATCGTGATGAGGTACCAGCTTACATGTGTGCTAACCAGAAAAAAAGGTCTGGCAGAGTTCAGCACTTTTTCAACCAACAGATCAGGTCAAATCTCTGCAATCTACCACATCAAGTCATGAATGGTGGTGGACTGAAAAGCTAACAGCAGGAGAAAACTCTAGGAACCCAACAATAGTGAGGTCCAGAGTGTAAAGATGAGGTTAAAGCATTGACAATCATGTTCTATCAGAGATGCTGATTCAATAATCTACATTGCCTTCCCCCTGAGATACACATTGTCATAGAAGCATGGCTTCAACTAATTTGATTCACTCCACGTGATATCAAGGAATGGTGGGTGGAGAGCACTGGATAGAATCTGTTGGACCAGCCCGTGTCCTGGATGTAGTACAGTAGACTTACAGTCCAGAAGAAGCCTTTTCTCTTGACAGAATATTCCAGTAATTATGACATTGATAACCATCAACAATATTGAAAATTGGCCAGGCATGTCTGTTCAGAAATAGCAGGACAAATCAAACCCGGGTAAGTATCACTCTGAATTATCAGCAGAGTGAAGGATGGCAAGTGGCAGTTTCACTAATAAGCTTCACACTGATATTTAAATTGAAAGTTGCTGGGACCCCTCAGCACCATTGCCTTGATCTAAATGTAGGTCAAAGAATTAAATCTAAAAGTGAGGAGAAAGTGACTGCTCTTGATATCAAATCATCATGTTTTTACAAGTGTGGCATCAAGAAATATCTTACACAAAGGAAGTTGATTGGGATTGATGGGAATCAACCATCCCAACACCAGGACATCACTGTAGGTGTCCCTCAAGATAATATCCCAGATCCAACCAAACACATTCACGTGCTTCATCAATTACATTCATAAAATTATGTGGTCAGAGGTAGGGATGTTCAGTAATGATTGTACAATGTATAATTCAGGTCATAGTTCCTCATCAAATGGAATAATGCTTGTGAGTAGCAAGGCTTACGTAACATAATGAGCAAGTAACACTTGTTCCACAGAACTGTCGGACATTGGTCATCTCCAACAAGAGCGGGCATAACTCCTAGCCTTGACATTCAAAGTCATTATTATTGCTGACTCCCTCCCTATTAATATTTTTGTGATTACCATTGACTAGAAGCTCATAAGTCCCACAGCTACAAAGGCAGGTCAGCAGCTGGGTATCTTGCAGTGAGAGGTTCCTGACAATCCAAAACCTTCCCACAGCTACATAGAAGGACCAGTTCAGGAGTGTAATGGAATACTTCCTACTTGCCAAGATGAATGCAGCTCCAACAATTCTCATGGCGTTCAACACCATCCAGGGTCAGAGCCGTCTCTATTTCCTGAGGAGACTGAGGTCCTTTAACATCTGCTGGACGATGCTGAGGATGTTCTACGAGTCTGTGGTGGCCAGTGCTATCATGTTTGCTGTTGTGTGCTGGGGCAGCAGGCTGAGGGTAGCAGACACTAACAGAATCAACAAACTCATTCGTAAGGCCAGTGATGTTGTAGGGATGGAGCTGGACTCTCTCACAGTGGTGTCTGAAAAGAGGATGCTGTCTAAGTTGCATGCCATCTTGGTCAATGTCTCCCATCCACTACATAATGTACTGGTTGGGCACAAGAGCACATTCAGCCAGAGACTCATTCCACCGAGATGCAGCACAAAGCGACATAGGAAGTCCTCCCTGCCTGTGGCCATCAAACTTTACAACTCCTCCCTTGGAGGGTCAGACACCCTGAGCCAATAGGCTGGTCCTGGATTTATTTCATAATTTACTGGCATAATTTATATACTACTATTTAACTATTTATGGTTCTATTACTATTTATTATTTATGGTGCAACTGTAACGAAAACCGATTTCCCCCGGGATCAATAAAGTATGACTATGACTATGAAAGCAGCTCACTTGATTCGACTCCATCCATTTCCATTGCAGATGAATAATTGCTCAGCATTTGTGATACAAACAGAAACAACAAACAAAAAGTTGTGTGAAATTGCTGGATTTTTTTTATTGAGCCCAGAAATCTGAAATCTGAACAGACGAAATATGAGCTGATGCATGGGAGATGAAGGTAGTAGTAAAAGTGTTCACAGTGCCTGGTTAAGGAAGGTACATGGTTCTTATACTTGATCTGGAGCTGTGAACACCTTCTGGAAGTATGCATGTGTGGACACAATATAAAAAAAGCTGTCACATGCAAGGACCAAGCCTTATCAACCCATGTCGTACCTAAATGATAGGTAAGCTCATTGTTGTCAGATGACCATACCCTTACAAAACCTTTGTACCTTCAAGAAAAGTTGGGAAATTTTAGTTTAAGTCATAAAAATGAACTTGAAATGAGAATATGCTGTGTAGTTTTCAGTTTATAAAGATTGCATCCTTTGATGGTCACTTGAATTATCTGTAATCCTGTTAACAAGCCAGAATTCAATGAGGGCTTTGTTGTTCACCTAAAATCTCTCATCTTGCATCTTGTAAGCATGGCAGCAGGCTTATTATCAAGTCTATGCAAAGTCTGTTGAATTGATGTCACATACTACTAAAATAAATAATCTTTCTTTCTAAGGCTGTTGTAATAATTTTTCCTTCACCTTTATCTTAAGATTGCTTTGCACTTATACAAGGCCTCTTCTGTGCAATCTATAAGTGGATTTTTGTCTTTTTTTTAATCAAGCTTCTTGTTTTTCACACAGCAGCTCATTTGTTTTACATTGCAGCTGTACATTCGGTGTTCTTGAAAGCAGCTGTTTCCATTCCAAAATTCAGTGGAAGTGATCTGTCTTAACCAGTCTGCTCAATATCAAATGAAAACAAATCTGTCTTATCAGATCTGATGTTCTCCAGTGACTGGGTGGTGCACAAAGTTAGAAATTTGCCTTATAACCTTGAATTGCACTTCTCCACTTTTACCAGTTTAGCTTAGATGATGAGAACTCATGCAGTAATTCTCCCTGTTTCCACAAATGAGTCTGGTTCTTGTATGCCAGCAGCTGAATCATAGAATACAACTTTGTTGCCAGAATGAGAGTTAGGTTTTAAATGAGTACATGTGGGTAAATTGTAATTCAAGCATCAGTTTGACTCATTCTCAATTTAACAGTGGCTCACTACTTAATCTTTGATTACATGGGTTTGTCTTAAATTCTTTGGATTTATTTGTCACACTTGATGAAATGAGGATTATCTTTCTTACTCTAGATTACAGCAAAGAAGGCCCAGAAACAGATTTGCTCCAAAGGGTGGACCAAGAACAATATATAGAATCTTTAACATGGCAAAGCATTGAAAGACACTTGAAAACTTTGAGGAGAATATACAAGCGACTTCAGATGCTGGACTCTGGAACAAAAGGGCAAACTACTGGAGGAAGTTAGTGGATCTTCTGGCAGTTATTGTGGAGGGAAATGGACAGTTGCTATGTTGGGTTGAGACCATTTTGTAAGTGACAAGCCTTTAGTGTTGCAAATTGCATTGAATCATGGTTAACCTCATTTCATTCACTAACATTGTTTTACTTCATGTTTTAGTTTTGCTAATGAGTTCTGCTATTGGTGAATTTTCATTCTTTGAATACTATGACTTATTTTGGAGTAATATCAAAGAAGACAGAGTACAGATCTGGTAGATTTCACACGTTATCCAGATTACACTATTTATTGGATCTCACTAACTTATCTCCTTCTGAATTCAAGGTGAAAGAACATGTATGTCACCATTTACTACCCTGAGATTCAATTCCTTACAGGCATTTACAGGAAAATAAAGAAATATTATTGAATTTATGAAAAACTATATATAAACAAAGACTGATAAACAACCAATCTTTTCTCTTAAAACAATTGAGGAAATTGTTTGGAATAGTTTGCCCAATTAAGGGTATAAATACATTAAAGTAGGTTAACAAAAACAATAAGAACTGGAGAATCAGCATGAATGGCAACAGAAAGTTAATGTTGAATAGAGATGAGTGTAATTGATTCAGTCCCTTCAGATCTATTCCTCTTGAATCTTTTGTAAATATTACATAAGTGTTCATTGCTGATAATCACCATCACAGAATGAAAGATTATTGCACAGATACTTCTCATTTTAGAAACACAAATTTTGGAAGTAAAGTTGTTGGGAGGTCAATGAACGATTTAATTGAGAGACCCACTCAAAATGTACAAGAAGGATCTCCAACCAAGGGTTATTTCCAGGTTAAGTAACAAGAGGATAGGTTGAAGGGGCATGGATTCAATACAATTGGTATAAAATTTGTTTTCCATCATGAAGGAGGTAACGGTCCACAAATCACAGCCTGAAAGAGTGGTAGAGCTGCAAATTCTATTTTTTCAAAAAACATTTTCTTACCTACAAGGTCATGCATCAGAAACTGTGTGGTGTCATTAGATTAGATAGCCTTTCTTTACCAGGATGTCTAAGGTGAACCTCGGCACTTTCATTTCTGTAAGTTTCTTTGATTGAAGAAGAGATATTACTTAAGCAGTGATTTCTCTTCCATTCTCACTAGAGCATGGAGATGGTGTGGTTGAATTCCACCATGGGTGGTGGAAGATGGCTGACTCAAAGTGGCAGAGATTTATAATAGAGTTATAAACTTAGTCTGCCCCATCATGGGCAATGCCCTCCATAGTATCCAGGAAATCTTCAAGAAACGATGCCTCAGAAAGGAGTATCCATCACTAAGGAACCCCATGATCCAGGCCATGCCTTCTTCTCATTGCTACCATCAGGAAGAAGGCATAGAAACCAGAAGGCACACATTCAACGATTCATCCGATTGCTGAATGGACATTGAGCCTATGAACACTACCTCACAACTTATTTAATTAAACTATTTAAAATACTAATATACCTACTGTAATTCATTTTCTTCTATTATTATGCATGCATTATACAGCTGCTGCAAAGACAACAAATTTCACAACATATACAGTGATATTAAACCTGATCCTGATTCTGACTTTGAAGATGGAAGACCACTTGGAGAGGTTCTGAATTCAGAAATTCTGATTACAGACTTGGCATGGATGGCTATTGGGCTCTGTGAATGATGAATGACCACTTGCGGTGCTGCTGGTATTAAAGCACAGGTAGTACAGTATCTACTCTAAGGTTTATGTAAGACGGGGCTTCTACTTGTAACTGGAGTGAAGGTTGGAGGGTAGAGCTGAGGATGCTGGACTTTTATGATATCCTGCAATCAACTTTGAACTTACATGGCAGGTTACTGAGCTTTGAAGACATTCCCTACGGACAACTAACTGCCTGTAATCCCCTCTGCAACTGGATCCTTGACCTCCTCATTGGGAGACCACAGTGTGAATCAGAAACAACACCTCCTCGCTGACAGTCAACACAGGTGCACCCCAAAGATGTCGCGGCTCTGCTCCCTCTACACTCCTGCCTCTGTGGCTAGGCACAGCTCGAACACCATCTATAAGTTCACCAATGACTTAACTTTTCTTGGCAGAATCAAATGGTGACAGGGAGGCATGTAGGATTGAAATAGACCTCACCATCCAGGATATGCCCTCTTCTGATTACTACCATCAGGGAGGCAGTGCAGGAGCCTGAACTTACTCAACATACTAGGAACAGTCGTTCCCCCTCCATGTTCAGAGTTCTGAATGGTCCGTGAACACAACCTCATTGCTCTGTTCTCTGTTTGCAATACTTTTTATTTTATATATTCTTATTGCTTGTTATAATAATTTGTTATGTATTGCTCTGTAGTAATGCTGTGAAACAGCAATTTGTCAATGATAGTAAATCTGATTCTGATTTGAGAGCAGATGGATCCCTCCAAATAAAATTTCCACAAGATAAATACAGTTCAGCACCATTCAGATGAAATTAATTTTCCCACAGCATTATGGCTAAACCCATCCTTTGGAACATTGGCAAGAGATAGAATCTCAGCATTTGGTGAAATCTATATACCCGGTTGCTATTCACATCTTCAAGCACATGCAAATGATGCTGGATACATCTTTTTTTCTCTTTCCCTGGAGAATTGTACCAACTTGTTTTTGGCAAACACAATCCGCCTTTGATATACAGATAAACTGGAAAGGGCTCAGGTGACCGCTGTAGGGCAGGTGCAGGATATGACACACACCTGTAACCAAGTGATTTTCCACAATCGAGAGGGAATGCTGTTGCAGAAATCCCAGTTCATTTTTCTCACCTTTACTACTCATTCCACCCAGTGCTTGAAACTTGTGCCAGGACCCCAAACCATGTTACAGACATCTTCAAGAATTCAAACTGATGGCGAAAGGATCAACCTGACTAAAACAACAGTATTTTCTTTAGTTTAATACTCTGCCAAAATTAACCATCAAGGATGACACACAAATGATAGCCCTGTGTACAAGACATTATGTGCCTACCTTACACCAGGAGTACATTTCAGTGTGGATGGGAAGAGGCATATGCCTTGAAACTATTGTTTTTTCACATAGCAATCAATTAAGTCTCAAATGAAAATGAGTAGAAGGTTAGATTCAAGCAACACACATAAAAGTTGCTGGTGAACGCAACTGGCCAGGCAGCATCTCTAGGAAGAGGTACAGTTGACGTTTCAGGCCGAGACCCTTCGTCAGGCCTAACTAAAAGAAGAGCTAGTAAGAGATTTGAAAGTGGGAGGGGGAGGAGGAGATCCAAAATGATAGGAGAAGACAGGAGGGGGAGGGATGGAGCCAAGAGCTGGACAGTTGATTGGCAAAAGGGATATGAGAGGATCATGGGACAGGAGGCCCAGGGAGAAAGAAAAGGAGGAAGGGGGGGAAAAAGCCCAGAGGATGGACAAGGGGTATAGTCAGAGGGACAGAGGGAGGAAAAGGAGAGAGAGAAAAAGTGTGTGTATGTAAATAAATAACGGATGGGGTACGAGGGGGAGGTGGGGCATTAGCGGAAGTTTGAGAAGTCAATGTTGAGAAGGTTAGATTAACTGATTTTTATTCTTTCACTAACATTTTGTCTCACAAGTTTAAACAAAATATAATCTATTTTCATTTGTGGCCTTGCAACTGTCAGACTAGCAATGATTACTTTTCAGGGAAAGGGAATGTTTTACCAGCATCTGTGGGGGCAAAACCACCCATGTCTACTATGCCGTAAAGAGCTTGGAGAAGCATGATCACATTCTGTGAATTTTGATTGCACTTATTTGTGAAAATAAATATTTTCTGTTGGTAGCACTCCATTTTCAGAATCAGAATCAAATGTTTTATAATTGCTGTCTTAACGTTATGAAATCTGTTGCTTTGAAGCAGCAGTACAATGCAAAAATATAAATTTACTATAAATGGAAAAATGAAATAATGCATGATAAAGGAACAATTATGTAGTGATTATGGGTGCATGGACTGTTCAGAAATCTGATGGCTGAGGGGAAGAAGCTGTTCCTGAATCATTGAGTGTGGGTCTTCAGGCACCTGTACCTCCTACCTGATCGTAGTAATGAAAAGAGGGCATGTCCCAGATGGTGAATGTCCTCAATGATGGATGCTGCTTTCTTGAGGTACTGCCACTTGATGATGTCTTCGATGGTGGGAGTAATTGAGCCTGTCTTGGAGCTGGCTATATTTCTGTCCCTCTGCAGCCTTTTGTGATCCTTTGAATTGTAGTCTCTAAGCCAGGTTATGATGTAACCAGTCAAAATACTCTCCATTGCACATCAATAGAAATTAGCTTTAGTGACACACCAAATCTCTTCAAACTCCTAATGAAGTAGAGCTGCTGACGTGCATTCAGCATGATTGTGTCAATTAGCTAGATAGACTCAATGTACCAGGAAGACTCCAAATGGGAGATTGTACAGTGCAATCATCATATTGTCATCTTATTATATGCTAAGACAAATTAAATTCCTAATTTTGTCCAAGGAATCTGTGATGGTAAGTAATTGGCTGGGAAATTGTTTAGCAAAGTCCTTAATAATTGATAAAGGGCATATCAAACACAATATATATTCTCATCTCTCCATTTGCCACTTTACACCCTTACATGTACCCTTCCAAAGTATTTCTCTTCACAATCTATATGAGTGATGTGGTGTCAATGTAGTTGCAAAATGATCATATCCTAGTAAAGTAAGCAGCCATTTTTGAATGTGGACCTGAACACCATTGAAAGATCCTTCTTGGAAAGTCAAGCCTTTTCACAAACTAGAGAAAATCTGCAGATGCTGGAAATCCAAGCATCACATACAACATGCTGGAGGAATTCAACAGGCCAGGCAGCATCTATGGAAAAGAGTACAGTCGACATTTCGGACTGAAACCCCTCAGCAAGCCTTTTCAGTTATAACAACTCTTAGCTGTGCAGCCTTGATCTCTTTACCTAAGAGAGGGTATAATTGTCATTCAATCTGGTCGCAATGTTTATGATGAAGCAATTGGTTGAAACATAGAAACATAGAAAATAGGTGCAGGAGTAGGTCATTCGGCCCTTCGAGCCTGCACCGCCATTTATTATGATCATGGCTGATCATCCAACTCAGAACCCCGCCCCAGCCTTCCCTCCATACCCCCTGATCCCCATAGCCACAAGGGCCATATCTAACTCCCTCTTAAATATAGCCAATGAACTGGCCTCAACTGTTTCCTGTGGCAGAGAATTCCACAGAACTCTCTTACACTCACGCCATTTTCCAGACTTCACAATGGGCCTGGACTGTTTAACGTGTGGAATGTCAAAAGACACAGATAAGCATTTAACTCCAACTTTTATTGCTTTATGGTCTTTTGCAAAGCCTGTGATTTACAAAAACAATACAAATAATATTTAATTAGAGAAAGATACGAGATTACAGACAAATGGAGACTTGAAAAGAATAGCTAAGAGATGTCACCAACACTTTAAGATGGTCATCCATGTGCTGCAGATTTCAATGGTTATAGTGAGACACTGCTCAGAAAGTTGATAATTTAATAGTTCTGCTAGTCAGGTCAAGAAGATGCCACATTTAATATCAAGTGTGAGGGCAGTGATAAACTTCGGAATCCCAAGTTGAGGGTAGGGAAAAACATTTAGGATTTTGATATGATAACCCTAGTTAGTATTTTTGCCTGTGACGCTCCTAATCTTCATTGCCCCTTGTACCTTATGTGCAAATCTGCACTGCTTTTAATAACTGTAACAGTAGATTCTGCATTCTGCTATTGTTTTTTTTTCCCTTTTGTAATACCTCAATATACTTTTGTTTGCAATGATCTGGCTGGATGGTATACAGACAAAAGCTTTTCACTGTTTCAATATATTTTCACTATAATAAACCAATGACCAATTATTTAGCTATTTAGCACTCATATTCAAGGCCATAATATGTATAACAAACACTTAGGTAAATTACCATACTTGAAACAAAACTTAGTGCCTGCAATAAAAACAAGATCCAGCTGCTGTTATGGGGAAATACTTTTATTTATTCATCTGTCCATCTTATCAGTTTAGTGGGCACAGATCCAATGGGCAAGTATGTCATTTAAAGCCCTTCTTTAATTGACCTTGAACTGAGGCAATTAAGGTACAGCCACAATAGTGGGTCAGGAGATACTTGTAGATCAGACTGGGAAAGGATGGGGATTTATTCATTTATTGAGATCTATCATGGAATAGGCCCTTCCGGCCCTTCGAGCCACACCGCCTAACCAACCCTTGATTTAACCCTAGCTTAATCACGGGGTAATTTACAATGACCAATTAACCCACCAAAAGATTTGTCTTTGGACTGTGAGAGGAAACTAGAGCACCCATAGAAAACTCATGCAGTCACAGGGAAAATGTACAAACTCCTTACAGACAGTGGTAGGAATTGAACCCGGGTCACCTGTACTGTAAAGTGTTGTGCTAACCATCACACTACCATTTCTACCCTTCCATTCAAGACATTAGTGAACCCTATCGATTTCCACAAATATCCGGTGGCTTCTTGGTGGAATAGAATTATACTTAATGTTTACTGGAGACATAGCTGATGATATTTTTTGATCTAGTTTAATTTAGCAGCTAGCACCAATGTTATATCTCTTCATACTGCAGATTCAAATGTAAAATAACGCTAGAAATTCAATACATGCTTTAAAACACAAAATGGTCACATTTTTGCCCGTGTTAACACTCACTGACAAGAGCCAATTAGTTTCCTGGGTGACCAATAAACAATTTTGTCTGTGAAATAAGGAACCAATTTGTGCAGGACTGATAAGGTGACAAATGGTTTGTTGCATGAGTTCAAGGTCTGACCTCGTTCTTTTGAAAGCAAATGTCATATTTTTGTTCTGAGCATGTAAATTAGAGAACTCAGCAAAATGGCATTTATAAGCTACTCATTATGCAGTCTGGAGAAAAATGTGGAAACTAAAAGAAAGACAATTTTCTTTTGGAAACTAATTAAGATCTTCAAAGAGATATTTCATCAAACTGCAAAGCAGAAATTATTGCATAAAATTGAGGTGAGGGACTTTCAAAAAAAGTAAAATTGTCTGCTTAACTTCATGGATTTTAACAATCTATGGGATTCTTCAGAAAAAAAAACATTAACACATGGCCTGCCAGAGGACTGTTCAGTTCAAGAAACATGTGTAAGGAAAGTATTTATGAAGGAAACCAAAATCATGAGACTTGTATAAAAATAAGTCATTAATAAATCCAATAAGTGAAAAGTCTTTGCCCAGAGAACAGCATGTGGAACTTGTTACAACATCCTGCGGTTAGAAGAAAGCTAGGTACAGTAGGTCATGGCAAAGAAATGGATAGTAAAGAATGTCGATACTGTCTAAGGAAAGTAGTTAGGAAAGGTTTGTGTGGAGCTGCAACATAAACACCAGTGTAGACCAATGAGTCACAAAGCCCGTTCCATGCTCCAAGTACAGTGCATAATTAACTATACAGGCATTTTCCAATAAATATAAACACAGATTTTTTAAAGAAGATATATTTCAGGTTTAAGATTAAATTGATGAAGATAGTGGGCAGTTAAAGCTTTCAAACTGGGAGAGTTTGGGATGCTCTATTCAGCCTTTTTTGAACATTGTTTGAGATAAAATCTGGGCAGCTCAAACGGCCCTTGAGTCAGGAATGATCTTGGGTTACTATCCATGAATAATATTAAAGTATTAGATCTGTGTGTAATGCAGTAGCTGTGTTTGGACTTGTGTAAGGTACCATCTTCAGTGAAACAGGGAACTTGGATAGAAATCTGTTAATACATTTGGGCAGATTACCTCTTCATTTTAAATTGACGGACTTTCATTGATTCTGTTATGGTTATTATTCCGTAGATATGTTGAGTATGCCCACAAAAACGCACACAGAATGTTGAAGGTATTCAGCAGGTCAAGCATCATCTATTGAGGTCTCAGGCCGAGACCCAAAGGTTGATTCCTCACCATAGATGCTGCCTAACCTGCTGAGGTCAACCAGCACGTTGTGTGTTTTACTTGGATTTCCATCATCTGCAGAATGTCTTGTGGTTATGATGTGGCTGCACTGGTGGTCAGTTTTCAACACTCTTTCAACACTAGGACAGCTCCAATAGCTTGGAGGTGAGCTGAGGGAACATTGATATTTAAAAAAAAACTAAAGAGAAAACAGGTAATAATAAATCCATTTCCATGATATAGGGCTCTGGTAGTCTATGACTTCAACATGGATTTGTGAAAGAGAAACCATACTTGAAAATCTACTGGAATATTTTGAAGATGTACCTCACAGAATAGATGATGGAGTGTCAACGGTTGTATGTATACTTAACCTTTCAGAAAGCTTTTAATATTGTCCAATCTGAGAGATTAGCATGGAAAATTAAAGCATATGGGAGTCAGGACGACTTGTTTCACATGGTTAAAAAATTGATTGGTCACATCAAGAGTAGAAATAGATAGGACTTGTACTGAATAGCATCCAGTGATGAGTGGGATATGATGGAGAACAGTGCTGTAAGCCCAATTATTCCTGATATTTATTAAGGATTTGGATAAGGGATTTAAATGTAATTTTTCCACGTAAACAAGCTGGATGGAGAAGTTGCATATTTATGTGGATAAATTGAGAGAGTGTGCATGCCTGTCGGATGCTGAATGATGTAATTAAATGTGTGGTGGCAACAACAAGAAGGCAGATTATTATCTGAGTGGCAATAGACGGGGAAAGGGAATGCAGTGGACCTGGATGTTGTTGTGTACCAGTTGCTGAAATTAATTATACAGATTTAATAAGTGATGAAGAAATCTGGAAGTTAGTTTTGGGATAACTTCACTCAACTTCACTTGCCCCATCATTGAAGTGTTCCCACAACCTGTGGATTCACTTTTAAGGACTCATCATTTCATGGTCCTGATATCTATCTATCTATCTATCTATCTATCTATCTATCTATCTACCTATCCATCTATTTATTTATTTATTTATTTTTATTATCACTTTCTTTTTTGTATTTGCATGGTTTATTGTCTTTTGCACACTGGTTGAACTAAAGACAAATTGGCCTTTTATTGATTCTACTATGGTGATTATTCTAGTATGCATTTATTGAGTATGCCTGCAAGAAAATTAATCACTGAGTTGTATGTAGTGGGAACTTTGAACAAGCTACAAGGTGAGAGGTGAAACCAGGTGGGTGTGGAAGGGGGAATGATGTAAGAAGCATGGAAGTGATAGGTGGAAAAGGTTAAGGGTTGGAGTAGAAGGAACCTAATAGGAGAGGAGAGTGAACCAAGGAAGATAAGGAAGGAGGAGGGAAATCAGAGGGAGGTGATAGGCTGGTGAGGAGAAGAGGTAAGAAGGGGACGAGAGTGGGAAGATGTAAAAGAGGAGCGGGAGGAGGAAAAATTTCTGGAAGTTAGAGAAATTGATATTCATGCCATTAGGTTGGAGACTACCCAGATGGAATATGAGGTGTTGCTTCTCCAGCCTGAAATATGAAATAAGAACAGTAGATAGTGGAAGCACTCATTTTTTTTTCTAGTCACATCTCTGGAATGTGAAACAGAATTAAAATTTCAGGTTAATGATGTGAGGTCATAATTTGAAAAGTTAGCTCTGTTTGTTTCTCTAGAGATGCTCCTTAAAGCTTAGCTTTATTTATCACATTTGCATTGAAACATTGAAATGTACAGTAAAATGTGTCATTTTCAGTCGATGGTCAACGCAGTCCAAACATTGTGCTGGGGGCAGTCCACAACCCTTTCAGAACCATCTCACGCCCGCAGCTCACTAACCCTACCCGTATGTCATTGGAATGTGGGAGGAAACTGGAGTACCAAGTGGTCATTGGGGAGGGGAGGGGGGAGAAATTCATGCGTTCCTTACAGACAGCGGTGGGATTGAAACCCTGATCGGTGATCGCTGGCATTCTAAAGCGATCGCACTAACAACTCCACTACCGTGCTTCAGGAACTCTAGCTGATTTCCCCTTCATCACGTCATTGCCACATCTCAATCTTACACCTAAAGCAAATCAGGGGACAGAATGCAACACCTGTGCAGGTCTTTCTGGTTCAGTAAAGCTAACCACTATCATTTTGATGGGCACTGCATTGCTGTGTATCTGGTTTTAACTGGACTGAACTCTTGACCTTGCAGGCCCAATAGCACAAACATTCAGAACCTGCAGATCTGCCTGTTACAAGGCTCTTTAACACTTGGGAGGGTAGATATCAAAGTCCTTGAAACACTTGAAGTGTTTGAAATGAATGCAGATATTCCTGACATAAAACAAATGATAAGTGGAAGGCCACCTACTTGTTTTCATTTTACCCCTGCCAGCGTTTCTCCAATTCTGATGTCCTGAGCATCAAGAAATTTAACTTCTTTACTACTGACAATCTTTAGTTTCTAATGTTCTATGCTTCTCTAATCTTCCTGTTTATCCCCTTAAGAATGCTTTTAAAACCCACCTTTATCACCCTGTTTTTTATTATCTGTTCTAAAAACTTCTTCCATGACATATCTGTAATTTTTGTCTGTCAAAGCTCCAAGCTATTGCTTTAAGTCTTGCAATGTTAAAGACCCTTGAAAAGTTTATCTATATCAATCATGATGATAGATATTGATATTGATATTGGTAATAGCATTGATTTATACCAAGATAGAGGGAAGAGCTTGTCTTGCATACAGTTCATACAGATCAATTCATTATATTGTGCATAGAGGGAGAACACAATAGCACAATAACACGTGAGTAAAATGTAACAGCTCACAGAGAAAGTGCAAGATCATAATAAGGCACATTGTGAGATCAAAAGTCCATCTTTTTATTTATTAGGATATAGCATGGAGTTGGCCCTGCGCTGCCCAGCAAGCCACAATTACGATGACCGAATAACCAATCAAATCTTTGGATTGTGGAAGGAAACTCAGAGCACCCGGAAACAATCCACATGATCATGGTGAGAACGTACAAATTCCTCACAGACAGTGGCAGGAATTGAACCCAGGTTGCTGGTACTGTAAAACTTTGTACTAACCACGACTCTAACAGGCCACCTACCTAATTGCACATGAAACCACATCAAGATTCTTATAGCAGTGGGACCGAGTCTGTCCCTGAGCTTTTAGTACGGGCTTTCAGGCCTTTCTATGTCCTGTCGGATGGGAGAGAGAAGCAGAGGGAATGCCTGTGAGGATGGGGTCTTTGATTATGTTGGATGCTTTACTGAGGAAGCAAGAACTGCAGACAGAGTCCATGGAAAGGAGGCTGTTTTCTGTGACGTCATGTGTTTACTCCTGGTTTTACAGCACGCAGTAAAAGTGAATAATTTCAGGAGCTCCATGTACCTTGCTATAAACAACTAGTGCCAGTCCTGAACCCTCTCATGGAAGAGCTGGGGGCAGAATCTAATCATTCTGCAACATGGGGAAGACTAAGAGAAGTGCTAACAGCACAGCCATAACTCACCAACACTGACAATATTTTGCTTGAGAGGTGAGACCTGTAGGAAGAAACTAAATACCAAGGAACCCAGGGACATAGAGCATTCATTTAGGCAATGTCCAGCGAGAACCCTCAAGGGCCTGGGCCAAGTGCTGCAGAAACATAATGACCTAACGTGTCTGGTGCAAGCAGCAATAAATCGGACCTGACGAATGAGTCTGTACAGCACTCAGAGTACTCCACTCCACTGCTCCAATACTCACACACCTATAGTGGTTCAGGATATGTACATACTTCAGAACTAACACATGCAAAGTCACTTTCTCTCTTGTAGGAAAGTATAGTCCAGAAACGCAGACCACAGCAGCATCTTGGAGTGGTACACTATCACCTGCACATATTCAGTCAGTTGAAAGAGTTGATCAGAAGTACTCCAGTCACAAAGCCAGTGGACAGTGCTAGTTCAGAGACCTTTGAGGATTGTGATGATATCCAGCCAAACATGTCACAGTTTATTTATCTTCTGCCTTTTGACAAACGTGTTCTGATTACTACTTCCTCCTCTCTTCGACAATACCGATCCTATAAGAGTTATTAATGTTTTATGATTTTGCAGTCAGGCTTGTGGGTCTTGGGTGCCTCAGATTCCTTCTGCCTGGGATATTCATATGGTGAATCAATAGGAAACGGTTGATTATAGCCTGGCCAGGAGAAGGTCCGTCTCATTCCCCAGTTCCCAATCAGTGAATTACGTACGTAGCTATTTTGTTCGGGGAACTATGATAAAGCAGCTTATTCATGAAGACCTAGTGATGTCTGGGGGTCTCTGGCCTGCTTGGAAGCCTACAAAAGATACCAAGTTGTTGAGTCCTTCATTTTCTCTCCCTCTCCAGTCCTGCCAAAGGGTCTCGGCCCAAATCGTCACTGTACTCTTTTCCATAGATGCTGCCTGGCCTGCTGAGTTCCTCCAGCATTTTGTGTGTGTTGCTTGGATTTCCAGCATCTGCAGATTTTCTCCTGTTTGTGAAACAACATCCATGTGTAGGTTGCAAAAAGCAAAATACGGTAGAATTTTATACTCATGTCAGCAGGACCAAGGAGTGGTTTGTGGGCTTCAGGAAAGGGAGAACACACAACTGTTCTCATTGAGCGGCCAGTGGTAGAAATAGTGAGCAGTTTCAAGTTCCTGTTCATCAATATCTCGGAAGATCCATCTTTGGCGCAACACATTACGGCAATCACGAAGAAGATACGCGAGCGGCTCTACATCAGTAGGACTTTTAGGAGGATTGGTGTGTCAACTAAGATGCTCATAAATTTCTCTAGATGTATGGTGGAGATTGTTCTGTCTAGCTGCTTCACAGCCTGATATGGAGGCTCCACTATGAAGTATTTTAGGAGGTTTCAGAAGGTTGTAAACTCGGTCAGCTCCGAACATCCACACCACCGAGAGCATATTCAAGAGAGAGTGCTTTCAGAAGGTAGATTCAATCGTTAAGTTACTTCACCATTCCTAAACCCTAACCGATTCCTGACTCCTTTTTGTATCCCCAAAGCCATCCCTACAATCTTAAAAAGTGAGGGGCGGAGCAAAGTCAAGATGGCGCTAAAAGGCGACTCCTTCGCTTGCATCTTCGGAAACAGCTCTATTTTTATCTTTGGTATCACTTTTTCTTTTTCCTTTCAAGGTTCTTTTGAAGACCCTGACCTGGAGTTACACTCTGACTTCGGTTGTTTGGGGGAAGGGGACCCGCTCTCAGGGTCTCACGGCCAGCCGCTTTTTGATTGTCCAAGGATGCATCCTGGAAGACCAGTGCGCCTTCAGGTTGCCAGATTTTTGTGGCCCTGGAGACAGGTTGATTCTAGGCCGGAGCCCCTGACTGAGGTGTCACAAGAGAACACGGAACATCAGGAGCAGCGGGATAGCTGCTGTGGGTTGTGTGTCCAGAGATCTGAGCCTTTCTGGGGCCGCCCCTCTGGGCGCAGAGCTCAGAAGAACTGATGCAACAGATTTTTAACATCGCAAATCAGTGAGTTGTTTGTTATGTCTTCCCTCTAGTTGTGAAACGGGAACACCTCTTTTTCCCTTATTAGGGAGATAGAGAGAGCCTGTGGTATGTCGAATTACCAAGTGAACTTGTAGTTGTTGGGGTACTGCAAGTCTGCGTCTTTATTGATTCTTGCTGCACACTTGAGTGCGCGGTGGAGGGTACTGATACTTTTTAGCTGGTGATGGTGGGGGTGGGGGTCATTGCCTTGCTGATGTCTATGTGTGGGAGGGGAGGATGGGGGGCTTTGGGGTTCTAACATTTAACTGTCATGCATTCTTTGGGGTACTCCTCTGTTTTCATGGATGCTTGTGAAGAAAAAGAATTTCAGGATGTATATTGTATCCATTTCTCTGACATTAAATGTACCTATTGAAACCATTCAGGAAATGGCCCTTCTTGCTACTACCATCAAGAAGGAGATATAGACATCTGACGGCCTGTACTCAATAATTCAGAAACAAACTCTTCTCTCCTGACATCAGATTTTTGAACAGCCCAGGAATCCATAAGCCCTCCCTCATTGTTCCTTTTGCATTCTTTATTTACATTTATAACTTAGAGTCATTTCATGTCTTTATACTGTAATGTAGCAGGGAACAACAAATTTCAGGTCATGTTTGTTAGTGATAATATATCAGATTCTCATTTTTGATTCTGAGTCACAAAGGAAGGAATGATGCAGAGGCCAAAAAGGGTTGTCCATTCAGTCACAGCAAGTGATGTGCAGTTGTAACACTTGCTGCAGACGGTCACAAATCTCAATTATTTCTGGGTAAATCCATCCATAAAAAATCACAGCTTCTGGGAGCAATGCACCTTGGATAATCATGGGTAGGAGCATAGGTCCTGGAAAATCCTTGGAAAGCTGGGTCTGTTAACCAAGAACTTCTTGTTCATCTGTCCTCAGAAGCTTTGACTTTACTCATTCACTCTCTCCTGCAGAAATACAATTAAAAGAGTTCAAAGCAAACCCAGTGGCCTCTAACAGCAATCTTCTGTTCTGACCAATGAGGAGAGACCTCCCTCAGTTCACTCTACAACAAATCTGCAAGCAATTGATGATCCCTTTAAATAGCACAGGTGCTAGGAGTGGCACCTTCTGGTTAAGATGGCTCCGAGCTGTGGTCTCCGTTGAGACTGTGGCCCAAAAGTAATCATTTATTTTTAAATTGTAAGGATGGCTTTGGTGACACAAAAAGGTGTTGGGGATTGGGTGAGGGTTTAGCAACAATGATGTGGGAGAGTTAGACGTCAGGTTACGGATTAGGGACAGGATGTGGAAGAGCTGGAGGTCAGGCCCCTACTCCGCACTCTGTTTGAAATCCAGTGACATGGACAAGTGATGAAGGACACCTGCATTCTAGGCCTTTGCACTGCGCTCAAAGGCCAGCGATGTGGATGACTGACAAAGGATATTGGGCTGTACCAGGTTGATGGATCCTGGGACTGGATTGAGGAAGCACAAGGGCTGGTCAGTTGGAGAGCCTGGAGTTGAGAGCCCTGTCATTGGTAAATCCAGGGAATAGTACCAAAGATCAGAGCCCAAAGGCTGATGGTAAATCTGGAAGTCGAATCCGATGGCCCAAGGCTGGAGACTGGAAACTGGCAGCCTGGAGCAGGAAGTCTATCTGTGTGTGGTGTGGGGCAGAGAGAGATAATAGGAAGGAGAAAATGAGCTGTTTGCCAGTGTTGTTTTAATGCTTGGCCCTGCTTCTGTGTAATATTACTCTATAACTCCATCACTTAAAAAAACAATGAGTCAAAGATCATTTGAATGCTTTAAGGTTGCAGTCACACCTCTTACTCAATTTTACACTTGAAATCCATCATGCACATGAAAGAAAAAGAAACACATACACTATTTAGCACTTACCAATTCCCAAGTGCACAATTAAATTTCTAACCGCAAAATACATCATGGAGGAAGACCATTCTTCCCATTGTATTCTGCTCTTTAAAAGAATAATTTTAATCATACCACTCACCTTGTCTTTTTACTCACTCACTGGGTTTTGTTGATTCAGTTGTTAATTTTTTTTTGAAAATACAATAAATGCTAAAATAAATTAAAGAAGTAAACAAATACTGGAAACCTATGCATGTAAAAAAACATAAGAAAACAATAGGTTCAGCCAGCACGGACACAAGGAGTGAGGAAGTTTGGGGATAGTTGCACGCTCTTGCACTCCCTGTGGAGAACTTTGTCTACCATAAGCATAACCTGGGTATTCAGGAGTATGCTTCAGATTGTTATTATGTGTTCCCACTGGCATGGGCTATGTTGGCAGTTTGAATTTGTTTTCCCTGTTACGGTTCTGAAATAAGACCCATGAGACTGATTTGCAAATTTGCATCACGTGCAAAGGTCGTACAGTCTTCCTGCTGATGCTCTGATATTCTGCATGTGTGCCACTGAGTCTACAATTGCAGAAGCCGCTTGCAAGAACATAAATAGATTATTTGGAAAATACGCCGTTAAAGTTGCTATTAGTCATGCATTGCTGCAAATCCTATTCAAGTTGATTAGGTCAGTTTGAATAGGGTCACTATCTTGAAATATGATTTTCCCAGATTACAAGCTTCTCTTCAAGGAAATTGTATGATTCATTGGGCTGGGCTCCTGTAACTTCTCAATACAGTTTGCTCCAACAATGCTTCCGAGGATAACAGTACTGATGCAAGCGTGCATTACATTCAACACTATTTCTGAGTTAGCAAACTCAGAACTCTCTTAAAAGTTGCTGGTGAACGCAGCAGGCCAGGCAGCATCTCTAGGAAGAGACGTTGACTTCACCTCTTCACCTCTTCCTAGAGATTCTGCCTGGCCTGCTGCGTTCACCAGCAACTTTTATGTGTGTTGCTTGAATTTCCAGCATCTGCAGAATTCCTGTTGTTTCAGAACTCTCTTCTCTGTCTTATACACACAAATACACAACAACCAATCAACAGTCCTTTGACACTAGGTGTCATTTACCTGCACTAACTAATTTTCAGTGCTCAATTAACCTTAACAGCAGATCTGTGAATGTGAGAGAAAACCAGAAACTCACACAGAGAGAATATGCAAACTGCACACACACTTGGCACCTGACATCGGGGTCACAATGACATCCCAACAACCACTAAGGCGGTGGAGCTAACTATTGTGCTGTGATGTTAGTTAAAAGTTTAAAGTAAATTTAATATCAAAGTACATATTTGTTGCCATATACACCCCTGAAATTCATTGTCTTGCGGGCATACTGAATACTCAATGAATCAATAGAATAATAACCATAACGGAATCCCTGAAAGAACACACCAACTTGAAAGTTCGACCAGTGTGCAAAAGACAACAAACTGTGCAAATACAAAAAAATGACAAAATAATAATAATAAATAAATAAGCAATAAATATTGAGAGCATGAGATGAAGCGACCCTGAAAGTGAGTCCAAAGGTTGTGGGAACATTTCAGTGACGGGGCAAGTGAAGCTAAGTGAAGTGATCCCCTTTGGTTCAAGAGCCCGATGGCTGATGGGTAACTACTGTTCCTGAACCAGGTATTGTAAGTTCTAAGGACCCTGTATCTTCTTTTTGTTGACGGCAGCGAGAAGGGAGCACGTCTGATCCTCTGACGAGGGCTGGCTCATGGATCTCTGGTTTCCTTCTCCTGAAGTCAATAATCAACTCCTTGGTCTTCTTCATCGACTACATGCAATGGTAACTCAAATAGCCATGCATTAAAACGGTGGTATGCAGAAGAGCATCTCTGAACCTTGGAGTGGATGGGCTACAGTAGTAGAAGACCATGAACGTATACTCAGTGGCCACTTTATTGGAGGTATGCAATAAAGTGCTCACTGAGTGTAGATGCAGCTAAAATCTATTATGTATATGCTGAGCATCCTGATCAATGCAGAATTTGGCAACATTTCAATTCTGCTGTACTGCAAATTTGGATTTCAGATCTCCTCTCTTAGAATAGCAGAACACACACTCAACATCAGGAATAAGAGTCCAACAGGTAGAGTACAGTAACACAGTGGTGAAGTACTGACTCAGAAGTCTGAATTTTTGATTCAGAAAAAGGAGTTTAAATCCCATCATGGCAATACATTTTAAGTTCAATTAGCTGAGTGAAAAGCAAGGATTAGTAATTGTAAGAATGAAGCGACTAGATTCTCATTAAAATGCCATCTGCTTCACTCATGCCTTTCAGGAAAGGATATTTGCCATCCTTACCTGGTGTGATCCATATATGACTCCAGACACACTGATGTGGTTCAGTCTCAATTCTGAGCAAGCTGTTCATTTCAGCCTTGCCAGTGATGTCCATGCCTTGGGAATAATGTTAAAAATCAGTGTAATTTTTGACTCGCTTATCAAGAATTTAACCTTTTTTTTAAGTATGTTAATTCAGCCAATACAAGCCATAGGCTGGGCTAGAATTTTGGTGCCATTACACCAAAGATAGTATCACCCATACCAGATTGAGGACAGGGTATCAGCCAACAAGTAGCAATTAATAACCATACCCTAAAATATCATCTGATTTGATCTGAGAGGGAAAGTTAAGATGAAAATAAACTTAAAAGTTAGCTAATCTCATTACTCCAATCAGCATCAAAATAATGAACAATTAATAATCTATGTATGTTTGTTAAGCCTGATTAATGACAATCTACATATTTATATGGATTTCTCATTAGCTAAAAGATATATCAAACTATAATTGATTATAAAGACAAACTAAAAATTTAACACTAAAATTGATTTTTAAAATATTCAGGACAAAAGATTTTAAAATTATTAAAAGAGGATTTATATATGGTATTAGGCTCCACAATAGGAGGCGGCACTATTTAATTGTTGATTTAGGCAAGTGATATAGTCAGTCGATGGTGTTAAGCTGTTGTAAGTAATCTTGCAATCTTGAAGGATAACAATAGTGTCACTTTATGTACGTAAAATCAGTCTATGTATAAAACAGTTACAGTAATTGTACAATTTAAAAACACAAACACAAGGAAATCTGCAGATGCTGGAAATTCAAGCAACACACACAAAAAATGCTGGTGGAACGCAGCAGGTCAGGCAGCATCTATATGAAGAGGTACAGTTGATGTTTCAGGCCGAGACCCTTCGTCGGAAACGTCCCGAAACGTCGACTGTACCTCTTCCTATAGATGCTGCCTGGCCTGCTGCGTTCAGCAGCACTTTTTGTGTGTGTTACAGTAATTGTACATTGTGTTTTATAGGATTGTTCTTATACCTATACTTATTTTGTTTTTTTATTTGGTTTTTGTGTGTTCTTAACGCTTATTGTGTTTTTTTTAATGCTACAGTATATCAGATCCGGAGTAACTATCATTGAATCTGCCTTTACACTTGTGTACTGAATGACAATAAACAATCTTGAATCTTGAGCAGTGGCACTATAATTATACTGTGAAGAGGCGTTACAGTGTCTTGTCCTTTGATTTCTAACTTTGGCCATCCTTGGTTTCAGCATTCAAGACAGTTATTTGGAAAGGGTTTCATTGCACACAGAAATTATGCTAAACATTAGACTGCCTGGAACCATCAAGATGAAAATAGGTCTGGAATTGCAGTAGAGTTTCCATGTAGCAGGAGCAGAGTGATCAGAGGCCCCTCTCTGAGCGTACAAGCTCAGTGTGGTTTTTTCTTCTAGAAACACAGAGGCTTGGTTTCTTTCGCAACAGTCATTTCAGCTATCACCATACTGCTGTTGCCTTGTGTTGATCTGTCAGAATGTGCAATCTGTAGTGACAGAGTACCAACAAACTGCCACTACTACAATACGAATGGGAAGAAAGTTAGAGGAGGTCATGTACTAATTACAGGATAGGTTGATTTCCATTGGCTGCTAATATGACTGTTCAAGTGTTTGGAACTTCCTGTAGTCGTTTCAAATTGCAAACATCTGCAGGGAGCATGATAACAGATGGTGTAGTAAGGTTTGCTGCTTTCACAACAAATCAAATGCTTCCTCTTTAGAAGGTGTTATTTGACATCACAAATAAGAGGGCAGAGGTATAAGGTGAGCAAAAGGAATTTTTAAAGGGGATCTGAGGGGTAAGTTTGTTAGAAAGAGAGTGGTTGATATCTGGAACGTGCAGCCAGAGGAGATGGTGGAATCTAATTACAAAACCAGGCATAGAGGGATAAGGATTTATTGAAGCAAATGGGATGAATGTAGCAGGGCAAAATGTTGTCATGGTCATGATGGGCTGAAGGGCCGGATTCTCCTCTGTACGAATTAATGAGTCTAAGACATCCCCCTTCAATTTCAGCATGGCTGTGAGACTTAGCAACAGGTATTCAGGACAGGACAAAGAATTGGAGGAAGAGGAAGGGATTAAGAGCTGCATCCAGGAGGCCACATCTGTGTACAGGAAACAATGATTCTGGCTGACATTCTGTGAAGAAAGGCTTGTGATTTGATCATGTTTCAATAAGAGAGCCTTCTTGGAATTCTACCACCCACCACAATCTACCCTGGACAAGACCAAAACCCCTCACAAGGACAATTTTAAAAAACAAGTATTATCAGTGGGAGTCAAAATGACAGGGACAGTGCTCGCCATCATCTGGTTTGAAGGTACAAGTAACAGCTGCAACAGTTCACAAAGCTTGGTGGTCTTACTTGCTGAAAGGAATTTGTTCAGACATTTCTCTTATTTAGAAGGATGCTGGACTGAATTTTGTCATGAGCAGAAAGCATGAAGAATGTTCCCTGAGGTTTATTCCAGTCATGGCCTCAAGCCTTTCAGTACTCCTCCTTCCTCTTCAGTAAGTGACTTCCCACTATAGATAACCATCCCAAGACTGTGGTGCAGACATTCTGTGCACAACAGGAAATGATAAGTTAATAATCAATAATTTCACTCTTTTTGTGTTCATTGGAGAAAAATATAACTAAATTGCAGGAAAGGACTCCACTGCTCTTATAAAAAAATAGTGTCATGAAATTTTTCGCATTTATCTAAGAGGTGGACAATGGCACAGTTCAGTGTTGAATATGGACATTTATGATACCATTTTGGGAATTCATTCCAACACAAAGATGGTTCTTAAATGCTGAAAGACATTGTTTAATACTTTCTTCAGCAAGATGAAATCACTTTTTTAAATAGCCATCAGATGTACAGTATCTCAGTTTTCTAAACAATATTCCTATTTTAACAAAATAGTGGAAGCTTATAGACACAGGATTACACTCTGCCTTGAGCAGCAAGTGCCTTGTACCTTAAACTTGTCATTAAACTTGCACTCACTATAGACTATCCCCAGTATTGCATGGCATGCAACAGATCTAAACAATGCAGTATCTTCTGAAGGAAATACCAGATCTCAATCAATCAGATAGGAAGTTATTCCTGAAATGAATTGTTGATGAACAGTATATTTATTTATTTAGAGATACAGCATGGAACAGGCCCTTCTGGACCAAAGAACCACACCGCCCAGCAACCCTAATGTGAAGACTGGTTCCTTAAGGTTGTCATAGCCAGGGGATTTGTGGGGATAAACTGCCACTACCTATTAAATGCTCCCAATGGCGTGCCTCTCAAATAGCCTCTGACAGCCAAGTTCAGCTCCTGGTCTTTATGTATAGCTTAACGGCTAAGCCCAGCGGAACCACTTCTACTGACAGGAATAGGGGCAAAAGCGGGTTATCAGTGCCTTAAAACTGGTTGCTTGGGGTGTGCGTGGCTTGTCAACCATGGTTAGCAGTTCATCTAGGAGAAGGAAAACTCTGATCTCAAACCTCCGCTGGCTTGCGGCTATACCCACTCACGGGGAAGCCTACGGGAGTAAACCCCAAAGGAAAAATCCAGCGCTGAAGACCCAAAGGCAGTCCAGCACTGAGTTCAATGCTGAGTGGCAAATCCTGCAATGCCACTGCACCAGATTGTACAGGCCCCTGCTGCTCCTTTCGTTCATCAGCTGCGTGGAGAGGAGGAGATTGCTGCATGGGCAACAGCTTGCTCTCCATTTTGCATTGCCTGGCTCGTGTACCGGCTTGCGTAGACAGCTAGGACGCAATATTCATGATCAACCTTGGACAATAGAGGGCCTCACTCAAGACAATTTACAATGACCAAATAAACTAATACGTCTTTGGATTACGTGAATAAACTGGAGCACCAGGAGAAATCTCACGTAGTTCACAGGGAGAACAGGCAGGGCCAGAATTGAACTCTGAACTGCAGAGCACCTCGAACTGTAACACCGTAGCACTAACCACTGTGGTACTGTGGCGTCTGTGACAAAAAACCAAGTTATCAGAAGATTGATACTGATGAGAGAGATAAGGGAGACAATGGAGAAGCATTCAAAATGTTAATGAGAGAGGAGAAAGAGGTAACGGAAAAGAAACACAATTAAGAGTATTGACAGACCGGTTGCTTTGAACCTGAACTGTTTGAAGTTTGATGGACAGGCGATACCCCAGCAGGGGGATAAAAAGAACAGGTTCGCTAAGGCACGACACACACCACGAGATCAGGAGATAATGAGACCCTGGAAAAGCGGTGTGCCCCCACAAGTTGGTAGGAGTTTGGAGGTCTGGTCGCGGGACCGACCATAGATGCATAGGGTGAAAAGGTACGATCAGTGGGAACCTGGTGTGTGTGTCCACTCTTGCCTGGGTGCCGGGTTCACCGCGGAAGAACGGTCGTATCCGGAACGAAGGGGTCACAGTCAGTGACCACAGAAGACATAAAAGGGTTCGCCTGAAAGCTAACCGCGAAGAACAAAGGTCTGTTTGAATCAGAATTTGCATATCTCCTCTCTCCCTCTCTCCAACGGCACAACAGCGATTACTGCGAACTGTACTAAGCTGAACTGAACTCTGCGTCACTTGAGACTGATCATTTTACCCCTAGACTGCGATAGAGCTTGTTTGATTCCTATTACCCTAGTTCTGTGTACATGTGTGTTTTATCATTGCTAACCTGTTGCATTTATACCCTTAACGATTAGAGTACTGTGTTACTTATTTCTTTAATAAAACTTTCTTAGTTCCAGTAATCCAGACTCCAACTAAGTGGTCCATTTCTGCTGGTTTGGCAACGGGGTACATAACACGTCAAATTAGATATGCAAAAAGAGAAAGAGAGACTGAATTGAGAGAAAGAGATACATATTACATTTTATTTTAAATCCAAACAATAATTAAAAACTGGAAAAATGAGACATTATAGGAAACTTCCAAAGGCAGTGGGGTTGTTTCGCAGTGATTAAGACTAATAGCAGAAATAAATGATTGAGTCCTGAAGAAGGGCCGCTGCTTGAAACAGTTTACTCTTTTCCATAGATGCTGCTTGGCCTGCCGAGTTTCTCCAGCATTTTGTGTGTGTTGCTATAATGATTGAGATGATTTGAGATAACCATTGCTATTATGAAATATTGTATCCTTCCACAATAGAAGTAAAGGAGCGTTAAATTGAGAATTGTGAATGGTTGTACGATGATGCAATGTAATAAAAAGCAAAGCTCAGCATTAGAGCAATCATGCTTATGTTAACTTTAAATTTAGTTTGAGATGTTGAAAGGACAGGCAATTACTTTTGGGTTAATAAATTAAAAACCATGAAGAATTTGCTCTATTTTTAAGCAGTGTTTTTTTTTAATTCATGATCTGCTATACAGCCTCTTAAGGACAGAATTTTTTCAGTTTTTATTTAACATCTGTGTATTTTTCCAGAAGGGAATAGCCTTTAATGGAAACAACCAGCTATGGAATGGTTTGAGCATAGCAGATATTTCCACTTGGAAGTGTGTGTGAAGGTTGATAATAAAACATACTTTTGAAACTCTGAAGAAAGTGGTAAATCTCGCATTTTATAGGGCACGTCATATTCTGATGGATCTCAAAGTTCTGTGTGCAGTTGGTTTTTGCATTAATAGCTATATGACTGGAATTTCTATCTGCCTGCTGATAGTCCCACTGCAGTTCACACTGACCCAGATGATTTTTTTATCCCTAAAAAGAACGAGGTTCAAAAATAAGAAAGAAATTAAGGAAAAAGAAAATAAGACAGAAAAAAAAGATGTAAAAAAGAAGAAATAAAAAAGGAAATAGAGGAAAAAGGAAGAAAAAAGTTGATAATTTGTATTAATTTAAGCACCAGCATTTTGACTGTTGTAGTGAATGTATGCAATTACATGCAACATCAAAATCTGAAAGTTATGAGAACATTGTATTTATTCTTGCCAGGCATTAGTCATAATTTTATAGTGAAATAATATACAACATTGTATTAAGAAAATACATTTTACTATAAAGTTAATAGGTGCTTAACAGGATTATGCTGAAATATATGTGCTGGATTTGTAATGTGTTATTAAACATAGCACATACTGTGCAAGTAATTAATGTTCCTTTCTCACTTACATGATTTCAGTAACTGACCAGTGATAACTATGACCTTGATTGTCCTCCTGCTTCAGCATTGGTTCTCATTAGAGAGGAGCTGATGCGTGTTCAGGTCAGCTTCATTGTGGAAAGACAGCTTGGTCCTTTTGAAGGGAAAGCTCCTTTGATACCTGCACCACCATCCAGGTCATGCTCTCTTCCTGCTTCTAACATCAGGAAGGAGGTACAGGAGGCACATAAGCAAGTTCAGGAAGAGTTATTGCTCTTCAACTATCAGGGTCCTGAACCAGCATGGATAACTTCACTCACCTCAACACTGAACTGATTCCACAACTTGAGGACTCACTTTCAAAGACTCTACAACTCATGTTCTCAAGACTTATTATTTAATTGAAATGAAAGAGAAGATTGGTAGCTCAGGTTGGCTGCTTGTTTGTGGGGTTGTTCACTGAGCCTGGAGGCTAAGTTACAAATGTTTTGTCGCCAGCCAAGATGACATCATCAGTGTGCAATTGAGTGTTGTTTCTGCCGACTGCTCCAATATTAATGGTTGCACACCATCAGAACGCTCGTCTTGACACCCAAAGATTTGACAGCCCCCATGGAGAGGACCAGCATAATATATCCTATCCAATGTGGAGACTGCCCCAAACACTATACAGGACCGATGGAGAGAAAACTATCTACGAGACTACATGAACATCAGCTCACCATAAGAAGACATGATCCTCTGTCACTCATCTCAGTTCATGAACATCAAGAAGGACTGAAGTTCATCTGGAAACTACAAAAATCCTGCCAGAAGCACAAAACAAGAAATCAAGAGAATTCTTAAAAGTTTGGTTCTCAATGGAAGACTCTATTAACATGCATATTGAAATGGATTTACAAACCTATGCATCTGTGGAATTGGGGCCATGGGCACCCAGGGAACTAACACTCACAACGACCGATAGCCAGTGATATGGGTCAGCGGAGATCGTGCAGCTATCTTGTTGGCCAGGACCCAGTGGGGACTAGCAGCCAGCGTGATAGCCAACCATTCGAAAAGACTGGAACCAATGTAAACACGAGCACTCGGCAGAAACAACAATGAGTTATGCACTGATTACTTATTTATTATTATTTTGATTTGTTTTCCTTTTCTAAATTTGCATAATTTTTTTTTGTCTTTTGCACGTTGATGTCTGTCCATCCTGTTGGGTATGATCTTCCACTGATTCTATTGTGTGCCCGCAAGAAAATAAATCCCAAGGTCATATATGTACTTTGGTGTCATATATGTACTTTGATAATAAATTTATTTTGAACTATAAAAATGTGAGAGGAAGCAGCAGCTTGAGGAAAATAACCATAAAAACACTTCATTAAAACTTCCATATGGTTAATCAAGAACCATAATTTAAACTACTGTGTATAGAATTTTTGAGTAGTAGTATGCTTATGGGAAATGACAATAAAGAAGTGTGCTGGAAAAACAATAATCCATGAGGAAAACACTCCAGGCAAGAAAACTAACGATATCTGATCATTGGGTTTTAAGTTGCTTCCTCAAGGCAGAAGATTAAATAAATGCAATGATTTAATAAAATTAAATAAAAGCAAATAGATAGGAATGAGAGATCTTTTGTGAGACCTGGCTATCTCAGACATCTCACCCTGCAAAAACTCATTTCAGGGAGGTAGCACTCCAGCCCCCCGCAACCCCATATCCCCCACCCCCCCACCTCCAAGGGTGTATGTAATACTTTGTTTATTGGTTTTGTCTAATCTGTAAACCAAGTTGGGTATATGCAGCAAATGTGACATTAAAATATGTACTTATATTATATTATATTATCATGTTTATTCTATTACAACTTTAAGCAAATCTGCAGGGAGTTTGGTGTCATCATGTAGGACATCAATAGCGTAGCTCCTTAGCAGCCAGCCAGCTAGTTTAAATAACGTTAGCTATGCTAATGAATGAATGACACCTGTTAAACTCACCTCAACAAGTCTTTTACATTTTAACTCGCCATGGGCAATAGAAAAGTCACTGTTGCAAACAGTGCAGTGGGGAACACTGTCATTATTTTTGAGGTCAACTGTAAAGCCCACCCACAGAGAAAACTGATAGGTCTACTTAGCAGGGGTCCCCAACCTTTTTTGCACCGCTGACCGGTTTAATATTGACAACATTCTTGCGGACCGGCCGACCGGGGGCGGGGGTGTTAATCACCACCAGAATATAAGTGATAAGTCAACTATAAGTCAGTTATAAGTGGTTAATACACTCAGTTTTGTTTCTAAAAGGGTTTTTCTGACGAATTTAACATTAAACACACAGCGCATATTTTCCTTGCATGAATATAGTGATAAGTCAATTATAAGTCAATAGCATCATAACATTTTAAGTAACATTTGGATATTAAACACATAGCACATATTTTCCTCATATGAACATATAAAATCATTGCAACACACCAATATCGCTGAATCAGTGGGAGCCCTGGGCTTGTTTTCCTGCAACAAGATGGTCCTATCGAGGGGTGATGGGAGACAGCGATACTCGGAAGGGGGTTCCTTATGTCCAGTCTGTTCCGCAATTTAGTTTTTGTTGCATTCATTGCAGAGATATGTTGGAAATGGAAGCAATGTTTCCAGTGCTTCCGTGGCTATCTCGGAATATTCAGCCTTGACTTTGATCCAGAATGCCAGCAAAGATGTTATGTCAAACATACTTTTCAGCCTGCCGTCATTTGCAAGCTTGAGGAGTTGATCTTCTTCCCGCGCTGACATGGATGACGCATGCATAACGACCTCATATGCGTTCAAGTTCAAAAGTAGGTGTGACAGGGAATGAGGAAAGGTGCAGCTGACTCATATCGTTTCATATCGCCAAATCATATTGTTTCCTTGTGGCCCAGTGGTTGGGGACCACTCTTAGCATGAAGAGAGAGCAATCAGGATGCTCGAGCTCCCTCTCTCTCTCAAAAAAAAATCGATTTCTGGGATATAGTATATAATTTCCGGGCATCAGGGAGCCACTATCAATATGCAGGAGACTCCTGGAACTTCTGGGAGAGGTGGGGTGTCTGCTATCTATATTCATATTGTCTGTGTGAATTCCTGAGAAAATGGTGAAGGGGGTTGTGCCTGTGGTGGAGCTGGCTGAGTCTACTGAATGTCACCCCAGAATAGATGTTGACGCAGAGGAAATTAAAGCTGATCATCCTTTCCACCACTGATCCCTCACAATAAACTCCTTGGTTCAAGATGATCCATTGATTGCATCTTGAATGCCATGTCCCAACATATACACTGCTATCCCCTGCTCCACATCCAACTCATTCAACAATCCCTACATTTCCATAGCCCGCCATACCATGGCTATCATTTCAAGGCTCTCACCAGATCTCATTGCTTACACACACTGACAGACCATTTATTGCACATTTTCCTTTCTCTAGCAAGGAATAAAAAATCTATTAGAAATAAACTAATACAGATCATATGTGACTGTAAGACCCTAATATAGTGAAATCTGCTTTCTGCAACAATGCCGTGAAATATTGCAATTGCAACATATAAAGGCAAAGGGACTTTATCACTAAGTGTAAATGTTCTGCCTTGCTTTGTAACAGGACTTGGGCCAAATTTTTCAATGAATATTCTGAGTGATGAAGACTAAACCACACACATTCGTATTTGAATCTTTCCTAATCTATCTTCTCTCAGTGGGCACTTTATTAGGCATACCTGTACACCTGCTCGTTAATGCACATATCTAATTTGCCAATCATGTGGAAGCAATTCAATGCATAACAGCATACAGACTTGATCAAGAGGTTCAGTTGGTTTTCAGACCAAACCTCAGAACGGGGGAGTAATGTGATCTAAGTGACTTTCACTGTGGAATGATTGCTTGTGCCAGATGAGGTGTTTGAGTATTTCAGAAACTGCTGATCTCCTGGGATATTCACGCACAACAGTCTCTAGAGTTCACAGAGACTGGTGCGAAAAACAAAAAAAAACAACACCCAGTTCGCTGTAGTTCTCTGGATGAAAATGCCTTGTTAATGAGAGAGATCAGAGGTGAATGGCCAAACTAGTTCAAGCTGACAGGATGGTGACAGTAACTCAAATACCGTGCGTTATAACAGTGAAGAGCATCCCTGAGTGCACATGTTGAACCATAAAGTAGATGGGCTACAGAAGCAGAAGACTGCAAACATATACTCAGAACATGAAGTGTATATTGATCCAAGTCAAACCTAAATTGAAGTGCTTGTATGTGCAGAGATGTTATAGAAATCTAATTAATTCAGCATATCAACAAGAGAAAGTCAAAGCTTGCCATATAAAGCTGATGTGATACTCTGGAGTTCACTAGACCTTCTGTGAATGGAGTTCATCTCTTTTCTTTACCTCATTAGCAAAGACTTCCAATTATGGTTTAGAAAAAATATGAAACTTGTGCTTTCTTGAGTATTTCAACAATAATTTCTGAAAGAAATTCCTGCTCCTTAGTGATGAAGACTTAACATATTAGAATCAGCATCAGAATCATGTTTAATATCACTTGCATATGTCGTGAAATTTGTTAACTTTGCAGTAGCAGTACAACGCAATACATAATAATAGAAGAAAACTGTGAATTACTGTAAGTATGTTGAGTAGTTAAATTAAATAAGTACTGTAGTCCAAAAAATACAGAAATAAAAAAAAAAGTAGTGAGGTAGTGCTCATTCAGAAATCGGGTGGCAGAAAGGAAGAATCTGCTCCTGTATCCTTGAGTGTGTGCCTTCAGGCTTAAATCATTCAGATTCACTTCAAACAAACTAAAATCACTCTCAGTAACACATTGATGGACAGCACAACCTTCCTATCCTAAACAAAAGTGATTCTGCGGATGCTAAAAATCTTGAGCAACTGAATGCTGGAGGAACTCAACAAATGTGTCTTCCCCAACCCCCTCCCCCCTACCACTTTTTGTTTCCGCCCAATTCCTTCTCAATTCTGGTCTAAGAAAGCCGCATCCATCATTAGAGATCTCCCCTACCCTGGCCACGCTCTCTTCTCTCTGCCTTCAGGTAGAAGATGCAAGAGCCTCAGGACTCGAACCACCAGATTCAAGAACAGTTAATGTCCCTCAACCATCAGGCTCTTGATTAAAGCAGATAACTACAATCAACTTCACTTGTTCCATCATTAAGATGTTCCCCACAACCAATAACCTCACTTTAAGGACTCTTTATTTCATTATCTCAAGTTCTTGTTATGTATTACTATTTATTTATATTTGAATTTGCACAATTTGTTGTCTTCTGCACCCTGTTTGATCTTTCATTGATCCTGTTATAGTTAATATTCTATAGATTTACTGAGCATGCCCGCAAGAAAAAGAATTTCAGGGTTGAACTTTGAACATTTGAAGGGTCTTGGAATGAAACCTTGACTGTTTATTCCCCTCCACAGATGCTGCCTGACTTGCTGAGTTATTTATTTTTATTTTTATTTAATTAGAGATTCAGCACGAGGCCCTTCCAGCTCAACAACCCGCCTTGCCCAGCAACCCACCTAGTTAATGCTAACCTAATCACGGGACAATTTACAATCTTCCAGCAGTCTGTGTGTGTGCGTTGCTTCCTACCATCCGTATTTCTTGCACATGATAAGTTCCCCCCACCCACTCCTGACTCTGGGCTATGAATGGTATAAATTCAAGCTACAAATAAATATGCAAGTGCCACTCACTAAATTAGAAGCAAGTCAGCATCTGTATCAGCCTCACAGCTGGTTCTGTGATCTGAACTTAGCAATGAAATACTTTTCCTGTGCAATAGAATGTGTTTACATGGTTTTTCTTTTAAAGGATATCGTTGGCATGACAATGTGTCCCAGGAGGCCATTTAATATGATCTTCAGAGTGGAAGCTGGCACTATCAGAAATGGGACGATATTGTATGATAGCTGCTTGTGAAAAGTATTTATATTCTTCACAGTCAGAGTGCAGGCAATGCTGCTGGTGAAATCTGAATTGGGACATTTTATATTGTGTTATTTATTGTATCACATTAGAAAATCAGTACACTGCTATATGAAATCACTTAGAGCTTTCAGGCTGTTCCAGGTGAATATGCCAAATACACTGACAGAGCAAACAGACAACACTAGATTTAAAAAGAAAATGAGTGGTCCTGTGATACACATATGCAAACGTGATCTCTGAAAACTCAGCAGAGAATGAAGATTCAAATTCATTCTAGCTTCAGTTATATAGCACGTTTAATTCATCATTGTGGAAATCAGAACATCATGAAGTCAATCTCATACTGCTGAAATACACTATAAACCCTGAGGTGTCTCCCAAGCCAACTATCTATTAGCTAAATTATGCCAGAGGCAAAGTAGGATAAAAATCACAAGTTTTCAGTGCATTGGCATTTCTTCAAATATTATGCTATTTTCTTCTGCTTTTAGGATACTTTCTGTCGCTATGTTTAAAGTGGGAGAGCTGACAGATGAGTATTTTGGACATCACAGCAATCTATGGCATCTCTGTTAATATTATGTGCAAAAACGTTTTTTTTCACATTTGTGCAAGAACAACATTGCGTTTTTCTCTTTGAGATGTTGAAAATCTATTAAAATGTCTGTGAAGAATCTGAGAAATTACCATAATTTGTCCAAATAAATCCATATTTGGATATTTCCTAATCTGTCTATATCAGCCCAATTTGAACCCATCTGCAGCACTTCAAAGTGTTTACATGCTGAGGAGATGTCACAGCACCCATTTTAATGCACATCAAACAGACAAAGTAAAAGCTTGCCAGGAAAAGCTGATGTGATATGTTTACATAGTTTAATAGGGGCACAGCAATGTGAAAAACTCATTGACACATGTAAAGCAACTGATATAAAATATCAAAGAACATACAAGGAGTAAATAAGTACCATGTTAAATTTGGTGAAACAGTGCACACAAGTGCAAATAGATAGAGAATTGAAATGTATGTTATCAACCAGCAACATCCAACCAGTGCAGTAATGTTTTAACAAGCCACTTTCACAGAGGTTACGTAACACAACTGCAGAAATCATGTTCGATATGGTGATGTGATCTTAACCTGAATTCTCCGCAGGAAGACAAATAGTTGGCATTTTAAAATAGAATGAAATATCAAAACCTTCATTTTTCTAACAGCAAAAAATACAAGGAATTTCACAAAACTTTTTTTCATGGATAAACTGTTATTTTCTAAAATAGTCTTCCTTTAATTATAGCACGTATTTAAACTGCACTGAAACCTACTATTTTGATGCCATTTCCTTTTGAGCTGGTTAGGATTATTTCCTTTTGTACCAGAGATGTTTAGTCCATTTTTGTAAAATATCTGACAACAAAACAATCTTAAAAGCATTCTGCTACTCTGACGTCAATAGAATGCATGGAACTCTATTTGTTAGAGCAACCTCAGACAAATAACTTCAGGCATAGTTCTGTTAACATTCATGTTTGTCTGAGATATGGTTACTTGACTGTTGAAGTGGCTTGAAATGCCTGGAATGTACGCTATAAATAACTCATATATTTAGTGTTAGCCAATTGTCACGAGGCATGTACATATATTGTACAGGCATAATTCTTTTCAACTCTGGGCTGTTATATGACCTTAATAGTTCTGCTCAATAAAGAGTACCAGTTCATGGCCTAAAGGTACTATTTTGTCATAGTGACAGCCAGCATTACTTGAACTTTATCATAAGCACAACACTATTTGCACCCAGAGGATTTATGAAAAAAAATCATTCATTTTATTTTAAAATGTACTGTAAATGCTGGAAGTTCAATGCATAACTTGGAATAAAGATGGTTAAATCCCTGATTACTGTATTAATCCAATATACAAGTTCTGATAAAGTTGAAAATTAAAAAAAATTAACTTTGATGTTGTCATTTTTACAATCTGCTACACCACCAGGGAATTCATGCCGAAACTTCGAGTTTTCTTTTAATCCAAAAACTGATCCATATTTCAGCAAATACAGGTTTTTTGAGTGGTTAATTAATACATTCTGGACATTTTCTTAAAAGTTTTGTTCATATTGTGCTTTATTAATACTGTGATATTTTTCAGCAGCAACACGTGTGAAATATTGTCGTGTTCAGAGTTCTGACCGAAAAGTCAGACGTCAACCGAAAGTCTAGTGCCCAGCTCACAACCCCAATCTCCTTCTAGTATATAGTGCTTTTAAAAAGGAATCATTCCAAGGCAGACGCATAATGGGAAGACTATTCATTTGATTGTAAGAATATACCTTCTGCTATATACATGTAGTAAATATGATCAATACACGTCTTTGTGTGTACTGCCTTTTTGCCCTTTAATTTTAGGTCAGTAATGTACATTCCACACTAATCATCAGGAAAGTCCAACATTTTTGAAGAAGTTACAAATCTAATTTTGCACAAACAAATCTTATGCCTGTGCAAATTGTCTGTAATTGAAATAAGAGTCACTTAACAAAAATGGAGCATATCTGGCTGTAAGACTAATTTGTCATAATGTATTAACATACATAAATGCTAAGTGATTTCCAACAATTTTAACTGCTCACATAATATAACTTTATGGTATTTAGCTGGTGTAGAATTCAAAGTATGTTTGCATATCTAGTAAAAAATCAAGGCTGTCCGAGGTGTAATTAATAATTTTAAGTGATCTGAGATTTTAACTATTTGATGGGTACAATTTAAATGTATTTAACATTTATGTCTGCATGTGAGTGATAAAAAAAAGTTCTTATTCTGCTGATAGTTGACAATTTAAGTGTTATAAATTATTTGGAATATATATTTATTCCACCATATTATTGTTGAAGTGACTTTATAACATTTTTCTTGTTTGAATAATAAAAATTATCCTGAAAAACCATAATGTGTTAGTTTGTTCAACTGATTTACAAATTTACAAATGAATACACAAAATACAACTTCTTTTTCCATTAAGATTTAATGATCAATGTAAATTACCCTTATAATGAAATTTGTATCTTTCTGATTATAAGTCAACTATTAAAGGCATGAGTGTTATCCTAAATATTTCAATGTTTGTCATGTCTGAGCAATGTGACTATGACACACAGTTGAAGAGAATTTGCCTGAAGGTGGAATTCCCCTTCAGTAAAGCACTTCCCTCTGTTTTGGCCCCTGCCTGTTCACTTATTCAAAGAATGCCTGGAAGTTGTTGAAAATCCCCCCAGATTGCACTATCAGACAGTTCATCAACATTGACTAAGGAGAAGCAATTCTACTTGTTTTTAAATTCAGATGGGGTCATGCAGAACATGTATCCAACGCTGAACAGCAGGATATTTTGGACAACTATTTAATTGACCTGGAATCCATCCCAGGGCGCACTGTCTGGTGGAGTTACTCCAATATGTCAGACTGAAAAGTAGTTCAAAAGTTATAATTTATATATTTTACTAATTTTTATTATGTAGATTAATTATTATACTGGTTAGTTTTTACATGCATCAGTTTCTGGGAGGTCTTCTATCTAACATATATTTTTGGAGTTGCCCCCTGCAGAAATGGGGTTAGAATTAGTTTTAGTTAGAGCTTCCTTCAGCCATTTCTGGCTTAGTTCGGGGTTCTTGGGGATGGGGGGTGGGATAGTCTTTTTCTTTTTTAATTTTTTCTATTGGGCTGTTTCAGAACTACAAAGATGTCCACAGTGTTGAGATTTCCGCTTCCTCTCTAATCATGTATTCCTCTTCCGGTTTTATGAGCTCACATTGTGGTTAACCCCTTTCTCACCAAAGGGTTAACTCTTAATTATGGCTCATACTATCAATTTTATTTCTTGGAATACAAATGGTTTAAACCATCCAATAAAACGGAAAAAGGTTTTCAAAGTGTTCCAAAGACTGAATGCTCATATTATTTTTGCACAAGAGACTCATGTAAGGAAAGAGGTTAATCAACACTTCTTTAAGTTTTGGAAGGAAAAACAATACCACTCAAATGCTCAAGCCAAAATTAAAGGCGTTTCAATTTTTATTGATCCTTCAATGACATTTATTCATCAAGACATTATTGTGGATCCTAATGGCAGATTTTTGTTAATTACTGGGGTACTTTTTAATAAAAAGGTCGCTATGGTGAATGTTTATGCTCCAAATGTGGATTACCCTGAATTTTTTAAACACCTATTCACTTCCTTTCCTAACTTAAACGAGTATATGTTGATAATAGGTGGTGATTTTAATTTATGTCTGAATCCCATGTTGGACAGATCCATAGCTAGTCCGGCTTTACCGAATAAGTCGGCTACTATTATTAATTCTTTTATGTTGGATTCTGGGATTTTAGAAATTTGGAGATTTCTAGATCCAAATGACAAGGAATTCTCCTTTTTTTCACATGTTCATCATTCTTTTTCCCGAATTGATTATTTTTTGATTGACTCCCGTTTGATTCCATATGTAGTTGATTGTAATTATGACAGTATTGTTATTTCAGATCATGCTCCAATGAAACTTTCCATCAAGTTAATGGACACCTCCTGTACTAGCCGACAATGGCGATTTAACCCTATTTTGCTTCAAGATCAAGATTTTGTCAAATTTATAAAGGAGCAGATCGATTTCTTTTTTTCAACTAATACTATGGACGAAGTTTCCAATGAAACTGTTTGGGATGCCTTTAAAGCTTATATCCGTGGTCAGATCATTTCCTATTCGGCTGGTTTGAAAAAATGTTTTAACAATGAAATACTTTTGTTGGTTGATAAAATTAAAGAAGTCGTTAAAAAATATGCTATTTCTCCTAGTAAGGAGCTGTACAAACATAGAGTTGAACTCCAATTGGAACATATCTTATTATTTACATCCTCCATCGAAAATCAATTAATGAGAACTAGAAGTGATTTTTATATTCATAGCGATAAATCGGGTAAATTACTGGCTAACCATTTGAAATTTGATTCGGTTAAACGTCAAATTACTAAGATTCGTAAACAAGATGATACTTTCACAGTGGATCATGCTGGGATAAATCAAACCTTTCAAGAATTCTATACCTCTTTATATCACTCTGATTTTCCTCATGATTCTAATTTTATGCATGACTTTTTAAGTAAATTGAGTTTTCCGAAATTATCACCGGAAGAATCCCTATCATTAGAAACTTCCATTTCAGAGGAAGAAATAATAACTGCAATCTCATCTTTGAATTCCGGTAAAGCACCCGGTCCGGATGGGTTTACAGTGGAATTTAAAAAATTTTTTTCCTCCATTCTTTTCTCTAAGTTGTCTAGAATATTCAAGGAAGCAATCAGTTTAGGTAAATTACCACAATCGTTTTACGAAGCCTCTATTTCCTTAATTCTTAAAAAGAATAAAGATCCTACTGATTGTGCATCATACAGACCGATATCTCTTTTGAATGTAGACTCTAAAATTTTTTCAAAAATTCTAGCAACTAGATTGGAGAAGGTGTTACCTCAAATTATTTCTATGGATCAAACCGGATTTATTAAGAATCGCTATTCATCCTTTAATATTAGGAGGTTAATGAATATTGTTTATACCCCCTCATTTACCACCCCGGAATGTATTATCTCTTTAGATGCTGAGAAAGCTTTTGACAGAGTCGAATGACCTTATTTATTTAATGTTCTTGAGAAATTTAATTTTAATTTGACATTTATATCTTGGATTAAATTGTTATATTACTCCCCGGTAGCCTCGGTTTTTACAAATAATTATAGATCTCCGTTTTTTCGTCTTTTTCATGGCACTAGGCAAGGTTGCCCTCTTAGTCCTTTGCTATTCAATATTGCTCTTGAACCTTTAGCAATTGCTATTCGTAACCTGCCAAATATTGTTGGTATTACCAGTGGAAACGAAATACATAAGTTATCGTTATATGCAGATGATTTGCTGTTATACATCTCTAACCCGGAGAAGTCAATTCCTGCTATCTTAGATTTGTTAGCTCAATTTAGTAACTTCTCTGGTTACAAATTGAATCTTAATAAGAGTGAATTATTCCCTTTAAATAAGCATGTACCTATTTATCGACTTTTACCATTTAAACTGGTTACGGATTCATTTATATATTTAGGGATAACAATTACGAAAAAATATAAAGATTTATTTAAAGCTAATTTTTTACCTTTAATTGATCAGATTAAACTGTTATTTACCAAATGGTCGCCAATCTCTTTGTCTTTGATTGGTCGGATTAATGCTATTAAGATGATCATTTTGCCTAAATTTTTGTACATACTCCAATCAGTTCCAATTTTCATCCCAAAACCTTTTTTTGATAATGTAGATTCAAAAATTTCCTCATATATTTGGCAGAATAAAAATCCTAGGTTAGGTAAAAGGTATTTACAGGAGTCTAAAAAGGAGGGGGGGCTTGCCCTCCCGAATTTTAGATTTTATTATTGGGCAATTAATATTCGATATTTAAAATTTTGGTTACGAGATCCGGACGTATCTTCAAATCCTCATTGGGTAAATCTTGAATCTAATTCATTACAAGGGCTTTCCTTGGGTTCGGTTTTAGGAACTTCACTTTCTTTTACTTCTTTTAAATTATATAAACAAATGAATAACCCAATAGTTAAAGCATACTTTACGTATATGGTTTCAATTCCGAAAATTTTTTGGGTTCAATCAATTTATCCTAGCAAGCCCCATCTTGTCAAACTTTCTTTTTCAACCTTCCACGATGGATCAAGCTTACTCTGATTGGAAAATCAAAGGTATAATATCTTTTCGCGATTTATTTATGGATAATTGTTTTTTGTTTTTTGATCAACTTTCTAATAAATATAACTTACCCAGATCTCGCTTTTTTAGATATTTACAGATTAGGAACTTTTTAATTACTGTTTCCCCTAATTTTCCCACATGCATATCCAACGGATATTTTGGAAAAAATTTTAGATTTAAATCTCTCTCAGAAAAGTGTTGTAGCAATCATATACGATATAATTTTGAATTTATGTCCTGATGCTCCTAGTAAAATTAAAGCTGACTGGGAAAGAGAACTTGAGATTAATATACCGACTGAAAAATGGGAAAAAATTCTTCAGTTGGTGAATTCATCCTCTGTGTGTGCTAAGCATAGGTTGATACAGTTTAAAGCAGTGCACAGGGCTCATATGTCCAAAGATAAACTATCTCGTTATTACTCTTATAATAATCCAATATGTGACAGATGTCATTTCGAGATAGCTTCTCTAACCCACATGTTTTGGTCATGTCCCCTGTTGCAGAAATATTGGAAAGATATTTTTGATATTATTTCAACGGTTTTAAATATAGACTTACAACCGCATCCAATTACTGCTATTTTTGGACTACCAATGATAGACTTAAGTAATTTAACCTTTTCATCACGAAGGATGATTTCTTACTTTAATGGCTAGAAGGTCTATTTTGTTGAATTGGAAAGAGATTAACCCTTCTAAGGTATTTCATTGGTTTTCACAAACTATGCTGTGTTTGAATTTGGAGAAAATTAGAAGTGCAGTTTATGACCCTTCCATCAAGTTTGAAAAAACTTGGAGGCCATTCATTCAGCATTTTCACTTAATGTAATATCTTTATTTCCAAACTTATTTTATTTCTCTGTATTGCTGTTGGAGGGGAATGGAGTCGTCGACACTGAGGTTTTCTTCTTTTTCATTTTTAAGTTCTTAGATTTGCCCAAGTCTTTTAGTTTAGTTGATTAATTTTGTCTTTCTTTTGGGATGGGAGTTCTTTTTTGGTTTTGGTTTTTTTTTTCTATTTCATGATTTTTTAATTTTTCTTTTGATTTGTATTATCCGTTGTTAGTTTTATATGATTGGGAGCTTTGTCAAATTTCAATATTGGACTTTACGATTACTGTTTGTAAGTGTAACAATTTATCTCCTATTATTTGTATCATTGCTATGTTTTGTTTATATATTCTAAAATTAATAAAGAGATTGAAAAAGAAAAAGAAAAGTTACCAGTGCCCTCAGATTAAACCCTATCCCTATTGAGGTTCTAAAATGTGCCAAAGTGGAGGCCCATACACAAATTCATCCTCATGTCACAGATCTGGGAGGAGGAGGACATTTCAGAGATGTCACAATTATGACCAAATTGAAGAAAAAGAAACAAATCCAATGATGGTAACCACAGAGGGATCTCTCTGCTGTCCCACACAAGAACGCAAAAACATGAGAATGGGAGTGCAGCACGAGGAACCTCAAGTCTGCCTCACCATTCAAAATGATCATGGCTGATCAGTCCCTCAATTCCTTTGCACAGACTTAGAGAGTAGAGTAAAGGCTGATTTATACTTGTGCGTCAAATGTACGCCGTAGGTATGGTGTAACCGCATACCCTACGCTGTACCCTACGCCGCAGCCTAACACGCACCTCTCCCAAAATGTAATTACACGTCGCGGCAACGCAGACCACAACAACTGTGATTGGTCCGCTTGGTAGCATCGCATTTCCTTCTATGCTGCAATAGCTTCCCATTGGGCGACTGAAGGGAAGGGAAGGAACTCTGGCTGCAATGCTTTCCATAAAGCTTTACAGACCTCCGAAATTATGGAGGACCCTGTGTTTGATGCAAGTTTGTAGCTAGCTGCTACAGCCTGTTGACTTCCATCTGAAGCTAAAACTCGAATGGTGATTGCCAGTCTCTGAGTATACCGTGCGTACACTGATGCGAACTAAATGGTTGGAGATGATGAACCAAATCGTCAAATCTATCTGCCGACATCCGAAAATATTTGAAATACATTTCCTCGTCCATGTCTCTCAGTGGCCGGATAAGCACAGAAAATTCACCATCCTTCAGTTTCAGTCACCATTGTTTGAAGTTGGAGTTTCTTTGTGTTGAGTTTCAACACGAAGAAACTCAACTCAGTGGCATAGAAACCCCACTGCCAACTAGCGTTTTGGCGGTGAATTGCAGAGCAACGTAGACACAGCAATGCACAAGTATAAATGCTCACAATGGCGTAGCCCACTTGCGTATACTACGGTTTAAGCTAATACGCACAAGTATAAATCAGCCTTAATACAGCTTGGAAAACATTCAGATAGTTATCTGTCTCCACTTTAAGCTAATGATCTTGCCACCAACTTCCTCTGAGACAGAGAATTCAGAATTCACTAATCTCTGAGAGAAGAAGGACCAAAAAGAATGTCATAACCAGAATCCTCCTCAAATATAACCTACTATTGTCTGAGCAGTAGAGCCTGAAACACAGTGTATATTCCCTCGAACTCTCATACCTTATACTCAAAGTCTCAGAAAAACGGCCATTCAACTCACGTGAATCATGATGTCTGCCAGGGAAGCAACCACATTTCCCCAATTTATTCCCCTGTTCTCCTGCAACTTATTCTCTCTCACAAATGGCCCGTTAATGTCCTTTTGATTCTTTTGACATTAAACTACATTAAAATACATCACAATTGACAATTAACCTATAAGTACACCTTGGCACAAAGAAAAAAAAACTGGAGTACCCAGATGAATCTTGTATGGCCATGGAGAAAATATGCAAATTCTCACAGATATTACCCGATCTCAGGATTGAAACTGGTTCTCAGAGTAGTAAATCAGCAAAATTAACTGCTGTGCTGCTAATGATCAAATGATCATAATATTCACTACACATCATGTCAAGAAAGAAATGCCGTGAGCAGCACAGGCCTATTTAACTTATATGTGCAACAAGGAGGAACCCTGGAAACTCTTGAAGTTTGTCTGCCAACAGATATTTGTTTTGATCCAATAATGGCATGGAAGACAAAATCACAACAACTGGTCTACTGCAGACACAATACCAATTAGCTCAAACATTTTTTAAATCATCTAGTTGCAGTATTTGACTTCAGTTAAAAAAGATCTCTCTAGATTGAAATTAATCTTGAAGATGAATGCAGAAATGCTCAACTTCTATCTCCTCCACTCCAACAACAAAGCCTTGCCAATATATGTGTCTTGGACATTCACTGTCCATAACCAGGGGGCCTTTCTTATTTTCCAAGTTCAGCTTTCCAAATACAACAGCTGGCACTCCTATAGATCACAGAGTTAAGTTAAATTTCCAACCAATACTCTTTGTTTAGCTTCTTGTCATAAACGGAATCCAGTCTTCCATTGTTAATGTAACTGTAAAGCAATAATTGTCTGATTAGATTAGATTAGATCATGAGGACACATAGTTCTCTTTTATTGTCATTTACTAATGCATGCATTAAGAAACGATACAATGTTTTTCTAGAATGATATCACAGGAACACATGACAAACCAAGACTGAAAAACTGACAAAACGACATAATTATAACAAATAGTTACAACAGTGCAAAGCAATACCGTAATTTGATAAGAACAGACCATAGGCACGGTACAGTCTCAAAATCTCTTGAAAGTCTCATCATCTCACGCAGATGGTAAACCTCCAGCGCCGCAAACTTGCCGATGCAGCAACCTGGAAGCATCCGACCACAGTCTGACTCCGAGTCCGTCCGAAAACTCCGAGCCTCCGACCAGCTCCCCGACACCGATGCACCGAGCACCATCTCCGCCAAGCGCTTCGACCCCGGCCCCAGCAACAGGCAACAGGCAAGGCTGAGGATTTGGGGCCTTCCCCTCCGGAGATTTTCGATTGCACAGTAGCAGTGGCAGCGAAGCAGGCATTTCAGAATTTACTCCAGATGTTCCTCCGTGCTCTCACGTCTGTCCCTATCAAATCAGGATTGTGCATGGCATCCTACCTCACAGGTACGATATCAATTCGGAACGGCTGCGTCGCGCTGCCATCTTCTCCTCCCTCCCTCATGCTTTGCAAACAAACATTGTTTATAGAGCGCAAACGTGCTGACCCTCAGTACCTGGGCTAAATACTCAAGTGATGCAGTGTAAAACAATGGGTTATGTTAATTGGGTTTGTTTCTAACCAGACCATGCAAGCTAAGTTATTAATTTCAAGGAAGCTTGCACACCAAATTGATACTATCAATTAGCACATCAAATGGTTCATCCATTAATAGTTGGAAGGTTTGTGTACTCAGAGAGTCATCATTCACAGAATTAATTGTGTGTACCTGGGATTCTGTCTCCATTTTGACCACCTGTGTGAAAAGATATCTGAAAAAATATTACATATACATGAACTCACCCAAGTGGGAGAAAAATAGTATAAATGCAGAGAGCAGAGAGATTTTTTAGGAACTGTCCAACATCAAGAAGAATGACAGAAACATGGGGTGAACTAGAATCCATTCCCCTGCCTTTGATTTCTGCAATGGATGACTTGTTTGTCTGAACCTCTTTGGTCTGTCTTTTAAGCTTATAGGAATCATAGGGTGGCTAATGTAACCCCACTTTTTAAAAAAGGAGGGAGAGAGAAACCGGGGAATTATAGGCCGGTTAGCCTAACGTCGGTGGTGGGGAAACTGCTGGAGTCAGTTATCAAGGATGTGATAACAGCACATTTGGAAAGCGGTGAAATGATCGGACAAAGTCAGCATGGATTTGTGAAAGGAAAATCATGTCTGACGAATCTCATAGAATTTTTTGAGGATGTAACTAGTAGAGTGGATAGGGGAGAACCAGTGGATGTGGTATATTTGGATTTTCAAAAGGCTTTTGACAAGGTCCCACACAGGAGATTAGTGTGCAAACTTAAAGCACATGGTATTGGGGGTAAGGTATTGGTGTGGGTGGAGAATTGGTTAGCAGACAGGAAGCAAAGAGTGGGAATAAACGGGACCTTTTCAGAATGGCAGGCGGTGACTAGTGGGGTACCGCAAGGCTCAGTGCTGGGACCCCAGTTGTTTACAATATATATTAATGACTTGGATGAGGGAATTAAATGCAGCATCTCCAAGTTTGCGGATGACACGAAGCTGGGTGGCAGTGTTAGCAGTGAGGAGGATGCTAAGAGGATGCAGGGTGACTTGGATAGGTTGGGTGAGTGGGCAAATTCATGGCAGATGCAATTTAATGTGGATAAATGTGAAGTTATCCACTTTGGTGGCAAAAATAGGAAAACAGATTATTATCTGAATGGTGGCCGATTAGGAAAAGGGGAGGTGCAACGAGACCTGGGTGTCATTATACACCAGTCATTGAAAGTGGGCATGCAGGTAAAGCAGGCGGTGAAAAAGGCGAATGGTATGCTGGCATTTATAGTGAGAGGATTCGAGTACAGGAGCAGGGAGGTACTACTGCAGTTGTACAAGGCCTTGGTGAGACCACACCTGGAGTATTGTGTGCAGTTTTGGTCCCCTAATCTGAGGAAAGACATCTTTGCCATAGAGGGAGTACAAAGAAGGTTCACCAGATTGATTCCTGGGATGGCAGGTCTTTCATATGAAGAAAGACTGGATGAACTGGGCTTGTACTCGTTGGAATTTAGAAGATTGAGGGGGGATCTGATTGAAACGTATAAGATCCTAAAGGGATTGGACAGGCTAGATGCGGGAAGATTGTTCCCGATGTTCGGGAGGTCCAGAACGAGGGGTCACAGTTTGAGGATAGAGGGGAAGCCTTTTAGGACCGAGATTAGGAAAAACTTCTTCACACAGAGAGTGGTGAATCTGTGGAATTCTCTGCCACAGCAAACTGTTGAGGCCAGTTCATTGGCTATGTTTAAGAGGGAGTTAGATATGGCCCTTGTGGCTACAGGGGTCAGGAGGTATGGAGGGAAGGCGGGGTTCTGAGTTGGATGATCAGCCATGATCATAATAAATGTCGGTGCAGGCTCGAAGGGCCGAATGGCCTACTCCTGAACCTATTTTCTATGTTTCTATGTTTCTATACCTATGTTTTGGAAATTGTTTGTGCTTTAGAAATCATTTATAATTTGGAAATCTTTTATAAGATAGAAATTCAATGTGAATTTTAAATGTGTTTAAGAATTGTATTTAAATTTAAACAAGCCTCACTGAAAATAAATTAACTGTGTTTAAACTTCATTGTCAGCTGGAAGTGACTCCTCCTTATTAGGGAAAGGAAACACACCACTCAAATAGTGGTATTGGCAGCAAAACTCACTGTGGAGGATAAACAGGGAAGCAAATTAATTTTTGAAGATATTGTATCATCTCCCTTTAGTGAGGGTGGCTAGAGCTATTGGTATTGGATAGAGCTCAAGATTTTCATTAAAACTTCGAAGTCAGCAGACCCAGTACCATCACAGATGGGCTGAATGGCCTAATTCTGCTTCTATGGCTTATGTCTTATATCAGTCATGGAGCTTCAGCGCACAAAATGCTCTAAATTCATAACCAAGATAACCAAAGCAACTTCAGCATCCTCTCCTAGGCTAACACGCCCAGCACTGAGTTCCAATAAAACAGGCAAGGATTTCTTGGGCCAAGTTAAAAAAGAAGCAGCAGAGATCTGGATGAATTCACATTCATGCAGGAGCCTTGCCAGTTTCCTGCATTAGGAAAACTCCAGTGTTAACAAAAGTAAATCAAGTATTTCATCAGCACATAAGTCGAGGCAGGGCTGGTGGTGTGTATTGCAATTATGGTGGAAAGAGGTTGTCTTAGGGAGCATGGATATAAGGTTCAACATCGTAATTTCTGGCTCTGCCTATCACTTCAATCCATCTTAAGAACAACTTTAAGAATTTCTCAACATTTATCAAAATCTATTTCTTCATTATCAAAATTAATAAGGATATATTTCAGCATTCTATTCCATTTGCTATCTGTTTTACCTCCTTATTTTATGCACAAATGCATCCATCCCCACACAATCTACATCAGCACTATACTGTGTTAAAATACATCACTTCTTTTTTGAGAACAGTATAACTTATGACGTTGTGATAATTTAACAGTGATGTCAAGTCTTGGGAACTTCTAGACTGGGACAATTATTGACATAACTTGAGTTGTGTGCTAAACCAATTAAGGAGATTATTGATCTTTAAGCTAATTCACATTGTATGTAGTCATGGCTAACTGCAAGCCCAATTATACACGGTATATTTTTCTTTTTCTCAAAATGGACATGCTCCAATTGAAATTCTGACAAGTTTCTGTTTTAAATATTTTAAATTTCACTTACTCTTAATGCTTAGTATCAAGACTAAACTGCACACACAGGAAAGAAAGGAATGAGAAAGTTAAACACACATTGGCGTTGTTTATAAAATGGAATGGAAATCATTCTAAACTTTCGAGTAACTTAGCAGAATTCCTAGAACTGTACTCTGAAGCTTAATTAAACCCAGAAACAATACAGAGTTCAACATGAACCTAAAAAGGGGTCAAAATCTTGAATGTTTACAGGAGCCGTTTGGTTGGTTGCTATGGTTTCAGATCACTCATCTCAGCATGTTCTTGTCATTTTTGCCCTGAAGACATTCCAAAAGAATTTATATCTACTAAATTCTAAACATGACTATTTTTATCATATTTCATCATATTCAAGATCAACTTAAACTGAATTAATAGAGGAATTATTACATAGAGGTTGTGCAGATGTAAACTAATCATCATGTTTAGGTATATAGGGTCTCTGCTTTGGGTTGCATAAAGACCAATGGGTTTATTTTCAACTGGCCTTCAACCTGGCATTGAATAACTGACTTTCGTTATAGATTGTGCCTGACTTTTTGTTCTACTTAATGACTGTTGCAGCTGATTGTCAATGGCACCTTCAGCACTAGAAACAAGATGGAAATCAAGTCATGTGATCTGTGGCAGTAGTTGACACTAACCTTGTATATTTATTTAGCATTTAAAATATACATACAGGATTTTGGCCTCCACTGCCTCGACAACAATACAACAGAGTGTATGAAGTAAATGTGTCAATTTGACGATTGTGGGCTCACCCAGTACCAATCATGAGACATGGGAGCTGTGTAGCCTCGGTTGTAGTGAGAACTAGGCCTCAAGCCTTGGGTTTGCCTACTGCTGCAGACAAAGTGAGAGATGTGGAAACATTTACAGCATGGCGTCCAATCTCATCTGGGGTCTGGCCTCTCCTTTAGGTGCTGCCATGGAATGACAGGTTGGATTTTGTGCGTCTGCATACAGCTGGGAGACTGTACCATCGATTGCTGGACATTGTTGCTCAGGGTCTTGGGCCATACATAGTTTTTTTTTGAGTGAATATGCTTCTTTGTTTGCTATTTTGAATTATGTTACTTGCTATTTTTGAATGTTTTCTTTTTATTTGAATGTTTTGTACCTTAGAACACTGTCTAGTTCAGCTGAACATAGAACATGGAACATAGAAATCTACAGCACATCAAAGGCCCATCGGCCCACAATGTGTGCTAACCATATAACCTACACTAGAAACTGCCTCGAATTTCCCTACCGCATAGCCCTCTATTGTTCCAAGCTCCATGTACCTAACTAAGAGTCTCTTAAAAAGACCCTATTATATCCGCCTCCAACACTGTCACTGGCAGTGAAATCCACGCACCCACCACTCTTTGTGTGAAAAACTTACTCCTGACATCCCCTCTGCACCTATATCCAAGCACCATAAAGCTATGCCCCCTCGTGTTAGCCATTTCAGCCCTGGGAAAAAAAATCTCTGGCTACCCACACGATCAATGCTTCTCATCATCTTATACACCTATATCTATGTGTGGTTTGAATGATAATTAAACTTGATTTGATTTGAATTGATTTTAGGGGCCAATTATTGTTCAACCCTGCTCCCCTCATGATCCCTGACCATCCCTCTATTCTTGGATGCATAATCTCCAACAACTTGTCCTTTCAGTACTTCAGATATTATGAAGGATCAAGCTACAATGGCCATTGGCATATTACACAATGGATTTATGTATTTCTGTGGGAACTGATGATGTTCTAGGTCAGGGTATCTTAGCACCCAAAGGTGCCTCTCATAACTGAACTACTGCCATCCTTGATAACCACTGACTCTAGTGCAGCTAAATATGATTTTGGACCATATGCATAATTAGTGTTCCTAAAGATGGGCATTTATTTTACAAATAAGTCTTTAATTGTTGTGTACGATGGCCACGATAATTGGCACCTTAGCATATCTTGAACTTGAATTTTGTTTAAATGAAACCATTAGTTTCCTCTGATATTGTGCTGAGGACAGAGAAAGTAGGCGAAATGTTTTTAAATACTAACGTGATACTTATTTGGAACACAATTCTCTTTTTTTTAACTTCAAGAAGACGTTCAATTTGTTAGCATGTGATTCATCCACAAAAGGATTGTTCAATTTTGAAAGATCTCTGACTCTGAGCTCACTTAGCTACATAAAAAGCAGACTACCTCCAACAAAATGTTTCTAGAAAAAATAGTTGTACCAAGATTATTTCAAAGCAAAATGGATTGGATAATCAGGTGTAACCTTTAATTAAATTGCTTAAACTGCATCTATAACACAGATCACATTATTCAGAGCTCAGGGTCAAAGCTATTAATTAAGCCATGGGTGGAGCAAAGAAAGTTGGTTTGGTAAGGAATCTGAACTTGAGGTTGTGTATTTAATATTTAAGTAATGTTTGCATAATCTTATATATATAGATTAATTAAGCTTTACTGTTCATTTAAAAATTAATTGCGGGTTATATGTAAAAATACGTTTATTGTGTACGTTATTATGCTACCACGTGATACGTGTGCGCCCCACTTAAAGTAAACTCAACGTTACTCCCTTATTTTCGGACTTCTGTGCCTTCATTTGCATAAGTTTAATGTTTTAAAATTACAAGACATAACAGAGGAAGTTAAACTCATTAAAGATTGCAATTCAGGAGATTATAGAGGTGGGCCTGAACACAATGACAAATATATTAGCATCCAATTAAAAGTTATTTAATGATTTAGTGAAACCAAGGATTACATTACTCTCATTAATGGGGCACAAAAGTTTTAATGAGTTGCTTGAAAATAAAATCATTCTTGGCTGAAATGTTGGCTGATATGAGTTTGAAAGATTCAACATAAATGCAAGACTTTGTAAAACTTTGTTAAACAAATGTAGGATTGGCTGAAAATCTATTCTTCTCCAAATTTTTCCCTCCTTTCTCTGAAAGCAACAACTCAAGCAAAATTACCATATTTTATAATTCCTTTGAATCCTTTAGTAATCTATGCAAAAATCCTCCCAATAGCAGGAAGCATCTCAACTAAACCCAAACCTGTTGCTAATTGCTGTAAAGGAGATATACAACCATTGTGAAGAACGTGTGGTAAATGCACAGAAGAGCAATAAGAAAATAAGCGGATAATTTATTTCAGCACTATTGACCAAGAAATAAATATTACTTGGGCCATGTTAGGAGGCTCTTCCGTTTACTAAATTTGATATCCACCTAAGAAGGCCCCAATAATTTGTCAGAGCCTATAACTTAAAAGAATTATTTCTCATTCAAAGAAGGGAGAGTTATGAAGCACAGAGTCAAGTGGGAGGAGTTGGGGTGGAGATGGTGAGTAAAGGAGTTGTCAATGGTGAGGCAGAGAGGAAGAGTGAGTGTAAACCAAATGTATGTATCTTGAAATAGATTAGCAGTTATGAGCCCCAAGAGCAGCCAGGATATTGAATGCATTTGCAGAAATATAAAATATTATACCTTCCCATTGGAGAATAGATTTCCATTTGGGCAAGAGTACATTCATTAAGTATAGAATCAAAGCAGAATCCCTGTTAAGGGCCCCTCTGCAGACAAGTCATCCATCATTTCTTTCAGATTATTTACATTATGTTTCTGTAACTTTACACAGGTTTTATGAAATATTTATTTTAAATTCAACCAAGAGAATATTCAATTGTTCAGCAGGAGGCTGCACACTCATAGACAGTGAGGAGGACTAGCTTTGTGTTTAAAAACTAATAGGTAGAGTCGATTAGCTTGTATTCATGAATATTTCTAGAGAGAGTAAGTGGGTTTTAGAACACTGGACACAGATATTAAAGAATAAAAAATGTTACTTCAAGCAGACTTGGTCAGAAAATATTTCAGCCACAATTTCTTGCATTCAAAGTGAACATTTACAAATTGGGCCATCAAGATTAGAGGTTGTTAGTAGCTCATTTATGGAAAAAGTAATTTCATTTGTACGCCCTGCTGATAGTGTTGGAACTGAGCATTCCATTTATAAACTCAGGGGCTGCACAGCATAAACTGTTCTTATGATACTGTTCTTTAAGGAGTAACAGACATCATACCTGATAAGGGAACACCCTGCCTAATGGAAAAAGTGAAACTGTTTTCTATCTTTGCTCATTGCTTTCATTCTTGGTAATGGAAGAATTTCACTTGTAAAATTCCATTGAAGACAAAGATTGTTCCTTCGTAAAGATTATGTTCTTTACTATGTTTACATCTTTAATTGGCTAGCCGTGTTCTGCATTATCTCAAAGAATGACAAGGTGATTCTAACACCCCACTAACCAATGATTTATTGGACAAAATAAAAAATGAGTTTATTTATTGAATTGAAATTTGAAATATGCTGGATTCATTTCAATTTCCATTCAAAATTTTCTTCTAACAGGAGTTTACCTAAAAAGGAATTGATTGCATTGAACTAAGAGACTGGCTAAAGATTTTTTTTCTCAAAAACATTTTACTAGTCATGAGATTTTTATGTTGAAGCAACAATAGTTGGGCCCCTTATCTCAGAAAAGATGTGATGAAACTGGAGAGGGTTCAAAGGAGGTTCACGAAAATGATTCCAGGATTACACAGCCTGCCATATGAAGAGCATTTGATGGTTCTGGGCCTGTATTCACTGGAAATTAGAAAAATGAGGAGTGACCTAATTGGAACCTATGAAATGGTGAAAGGGCTTGATAGAGTGGACATGCAGAGGATGTTTCCTATGGTGGGAGTGACGAACACCAGAGGACACAACCTTAAATTAGAGTAACACACATCAAAGTTGCTGGTGAACGCAGCAGGCCAGGCAGCATCTCTAGGAAGAGGTACAGTTGACGTTTCGGGCTGAGGCCCTTCATCAGGACGAACTGAAGGAAGAGCTAGTAAGAGATTTGAAAGTGGGAGGGGGAGGGGGAGATCCAAAATGATAGGAGAAGACAGGAGGGGGAGGCATGGAGCCAAGAGCTGGACAGTTGATTGGTAAAGGGGATATGAGAGGATCATGGGACAGGAGGCCCAGGGAGAAGGAAAAGGGGGAGGGGGGGAAAAAACCCAGAGGATGGGCAAAGGGTATAGTCAGAGGGACAGAGGGTGAAAAAGGAGCAAGAGAGAAAGAATATGTGCATTTAAATAAATAACGGATGGGGTACGAGGGGGAGGTGGGGCATTAGCGGAAGTTAGAGAAGTCAATGTTAGAGTATCCTCTTAGAATGGAGATGAGGATGAATTTCTTTAGCCAGAGAGTGGTAAATCTGTGGAATTCATTGCCAGAGGCAGCCGTAGAGGCCAAGTCTTTATGTATATTTAAGGCAGAGGTTCATAAATTCTTGATTGGACAGGGCATGAAGGGATACCGGGGTGGGGGGGTGGGGTGCAAGGTGGCTGTGGTGGAAGACAGGAGACTGGGGCTGAGAGGAAAAATGGATTAGCTTTGATGAAATGGTGGAGCAGATTCAATGGGCCAAATGGCTTAATTCTGCTCCTCTATCTTATAGTCTAATGGTCTTATATGCTTTAAGTTGGAAATGAAATCTTTTTTAATTTTAGATCATGAGAACACTCAGTCCTCCTTTATTGTCATGTAGAAATGCATACATGTATTAAGAAATGATACAGTGTTTCTCCGGAGTGATATCACAGAAAACAGGACAAACCGAAGACTAGCACTGACACAACCATATAATTATAACATATAGTTACAGCATTGCAAAGCAATACCATAATTTGATGAAGAACAAACCATGGGCACGGTAAAAAAAAAAGTACTAGTCTATTGATATTTCTCTTTATTCAAAGGAGAGAAGAGCTTTTGGTTTAGGTACGTTTTATGATGATAAACGTATAATGTAAAATTCAATCAGATTATGGTTGTTCAAATAAGTTCCTAGATGTGTTTTAGCAGAGAACTAATACATTATATTAACCCAAGCATCGATAAAAATTAATTAAAATATCTGACTCTACTTTGAGACAAAATAACAAAGAGAATTAATTTCCCACCAGAAAACATATGCTAATTTTTGATGCAGTGTTTTGATCTGAAACATCACCTTTGCTAATCAACCAATGCATCTCACTCCTGCACACCTTCTCACTACCACCTGAAATTCTATCATCGACCGTGGTGTTATCGAAAAATGTATAGATGACACAGGAGCTGTGCTTTGATCTGAAGGTTCTAAAGGGTTTTGAAAGGGTGGATGTGGAGGAAATGCTTCCTCTTGTGCGAGAATCTAGAATGAATGGTAGCTGTTTACAAATAAGGCAATAGGCTTTTAGCACAGATGAGGCAAATTATTATTTTTCCAGAATATTTTGAATATTTTTAAAATGAAGATCGACAGGTACATTGTTATGTTTTGTAACTCCAAAACATAAAAACTAATTCAAAGAAAATACGGAGCTGGGATTGAGAGTCTAACTTTGTTTTTGCTCTAAACGAGGCACGCCTGTATGACAGTGTGGTGTGATGACGCGTGTCATTCACGTACTTTGTACATATAACAAAGTTGTAAAATTTGTCAGCTCCATCATGGGTACTAGCCTTAATAGTATCCAATCATCTTCAAGGAGCGGTGTCTCAAAAAGGCGGCATCCATTATTGAGTACTCCTATCACCCAGGACTTGCCCTCCTCTCAGTGTTACTATCAGGAAGGAGGTACAAATCCCTGAAGGCCCAACTCAGTGATTCAGGAACAACTTCTTCCCCTCTGCCATTCGATTTCTGTTGGACATTGAACCCATGATCACTACCTCACTACATTTTATTTCTGTTGTTGCATTACTTATTTAATATAACTATCTGATATACATGTATACTCTTACTGTATTTCACAGTCTGATTCTGACTCTGATAACCACAATGAATTATATAAGCAACAAAGAATGCTTAATCAACCAACATATTTTCAATATTACTCTAATATTACTGAAATATTAAACAAGCAACATATATGAAAACCAAGAGGAAGAAACTGGAAAGCAAATAAACAGGATTACAGAATTGTAGTTGCAGTCCGATTAATCATTTTATTTTAAATAGTGGAGAGGCTTGAGGGGCTGGTTGGCCCACTCCTGCTTCTACTAGGAAGTAAAATGGTTCAGTTATGAATGATTTCCTAATGGGAATGAGTGGCAGCAACCAGTATACACCAAAGATACCCAGGTGATTTTAGAAGTCAGAAAACTTTTAAATTTGCCCAGTTGAAGGGCCACAGATAAGTGATAGACCAATTTCATCAGGCATAACAGAAAGGAATAACGTGAAGCAATTAAGATGGTCTTTAATATTCATTATGCCACAGACTGTACTGGTGTTGGTATGACATCCAAAATTCAATACAGTATCACAAAGGAAAAGCGAACAGGAGCATATGTTGGAAATAACATTCTGTTCTGTTTCCACAGATCATGCAGGGCTAGTAAAATATTTTCAGCATTTTTATTTTTAATTTATGTGCAAAGTTAATGATGCCTTCCGTTTCTTGAACTCAAATCCTCAGCAGTAAATATAATTTATTACTAAATTCCTAGAAGTGAACTTTCAAGATAATAATCTTATTTTTTTAAGATATATGTTTGACATGACCAGTTATTTCTCATTTTGTCTCTCACAATAGAATTTCAAAGTACTTTAATCTAGATGCATTTCCATACATGGATGAAGCCACACTCAGGTTGGAGGAACAACACCTTATATTCCGTCTGGGTAGCCTCCAACCTGATGGCATGAACATCGACTTCTCTAACTTCCGCTGATGCCCCACGTCCCCTTGTACCCCATCTGTTACTTATTTTTATACACACATTCTTTCTCTCACTCTCCTTTTTCTCCCTCTGTCCCTCTGAATATACCCCTTGCCCATCCTCTGGGTCCCCCCCCGCTTGTCTTTCTACCCGGCCTCCTGTCCCATGATCCTCCCCTATCCCTTTTGCCTATCACCTGTCCAGCTCTTGGCTCCATCCCTCCCCCCTCCTGTCTTCTCCTAACATTTTGGATCTCCCCCTCCCCCTCCAACTTTCAAATCCCTTACTCACTCTTCCTTCAGTTAGTCCTGATGAAGGGTCTCGGCCTGAAACGTCGACTGCACCTCTTCCTAGAGATGCTGCCTGGCCTGCTGCGTTCACCAGCAACTTTTGTGTGTGTTGCTTGAATTTCCAGCATCTGCAGAATTCCTGTTGTTTGTGGACAAAAATATCGTTCAGTTATAATCATAATACATTTTTCTGATAGTCATCAGAATATGGAAACGTTTATTGTACTACATCACTGTGAAGCAGAGGGGATAATTCACATTAACACATATGACTTTATTTTATTGTGTTCTTTTTGGTGAAAATTGTATATAATTTTCATTGAATTTTTGTTTTCATTGCAAATGGTGCTTATATGATAGAATGTGTCTGTGATGCTGCTGCAAGTAAATTTTAATTTGCATCTGTGTATACATTTACCTTTGCATTTTATAATAAACTCAAGTTTGACTTTGACAAGGACTAAATGCATCTATTTCCCCATCAGTGCTTTTGTAGTCTCCACTAATTTGTCTGATAAGCCTAACCTTAGATGAAAATCCATGTGAATACAATGGATTCCAGTTAACTGGATCATCAGTTAATCAAGGCAACAGCTTATTTGGAACAACTCTTAAAGTTGAAAACTAATCGAAAAATAGCTGGGATTCCTTTCATTTATTTGGGACTTATGCGATTTACTTACAGTGTGAGACACTTACTGAACATTTTCTAAGTAGCATCAGTTGTGCAATTGTGTGGACATTAGATAGTACACTGTGCTTAGAGTGAACTATTTTTAAATAGTATCAGTTGCAAGCATTCAGGCTTGGAGATGCCTGAAACAGCCGGGAGTGAAAATGAGTGCCAATTTCACTACTTAATAAAATTAGGAGCTATGAAGAATTTAAAGGTATCAACAATCATCCTGAATATTACAATGAAAATGAAGATTTGGAGAACACGATCATTGATAGCATTGTATGAAAGCAGTCCATTATCCACTGCATACTAGGTGTCTGCAATGATTTTGTTTATTTACAGTCAATCAAAAAAACGCACCAGGGTACACTGAATGAATTCCTCCATCGATAACTATTACAATCTATACACCATTTTATAGTACTGTAATAGCATTGATAGTGTTATAATTTGTTCTGTATTTCATTTAAATTCAATTCGCTACTCAGTTGAACAATAGTTTGTCTTTTTTATATACCTTTTTAACAATTTCTGTGAAACTTCAGCTAATTGGGGGCAGCCACTTAATTGGGCTAAAATGTACTGGTCCAAATGTGTCCCAATTAACCAAGATCCGTGGTATTTCCTGCTTATTTTGTGCAATCATTTTTCATATCAGGCCATCCTACAATCCAATGGATAAAATCAAATTCTGACTGACCCTATTAATAATACCATAACCTATCCCTGATTAATACTCTCACCATCTCAAGGATTTGCTTTGTTAAAATTTATCTATGAATCTGAAAATATTCCACTTACAATTAAAAATGTACCCCTGCACAATTTATCCTATTATTTCATTTCTTTTGTAACCTGCAGTGGCATGAAATAGGAAAAGTTAACTGCAGAGGAGTGTATCAAGAAAAAGGGGTATCAGAATGATCAGTCTGCTCAAATACTAATCTGCTGAGTGTAGATAAAGGTTTAGCTTTAATCTCTGATCCAGGAATTTGCTCAACATTATTAACTCCCTTCAGCTTGATGAGCAAAGTCCTCCAGCTAATTTATCAACTCAACTTAATTTCCATATCTGTGTTTATCATACAATAGTCAGATATCAAGAAAGAAAACTACATGGTTGTAGATACTAGTGGTTATCAATACTGCTGTTCAAAAGTTCAAAGTACATTTATTGTCAAAGTATTTATATATCATACAATCTTCATCTCCAAAGTCCTAATGGGCAGCTATGAAACCAAGAGCCCATATATAAAAAAGAATGCCATTGAACACTCAGTGTGCAGGAGAGAAACAAAAACACATCACGCCCATAAAAAAGACCATTGGACACCCAACATGCCAAAAGAAGAAAACATACCATGCAATCAGTAACCACAAACAAATAGCATTCTGAACTGAAGTCCGCAAAAAGAGTCCCATAGATCAGCACACAGCCGTGTCATGGAGCAGTGAGCTGAATTGGCCTATCCTTGGCCTTGGGCCTGACACCCTGAGCTTTTCAATTTGATCCAGCACCTAAATCGACATCCAAACACTGGCCTCCAAACACTCTGGGGCCAGGACCCCGCCATCTTGACCCGGCCTGTACCCGGTCTTTCCAATTTAGCCCTGCCCTCAAGTCTCAATCCAAATATCCAGTTCAGTCAAATCAGAACACTCTGGCGCCTGGATCTCAGCACCTCAATTTGACCTTCAGCATGACGCTTGAACTGATTGAACTTTGGTCTTCCCTGCTGTTGGTGATGGGCCCACCTCCTAGCCTGGCTTCAGTTCTACCACATCCAATTGCCTCCAAGTCCAAAGGGAAGTCATAGAGTACCTGCAATAATTGATTGCCAGAAAAAGTGTGATTAACAAAGTAATTTTCTTTCAGACCTTGTAAGGGCCCAATTGGTTTCCTTCTTCTGACAGGAAAACCAGGAAAGGAACCCATCACTATCGCCAGTCTCCCCTATATTTCCACATTTTCAGCAAGGATCACCAGGATCCTGAAGAAATATCATCCACAAACTCATAAGGAAGTTCAAATCACAGATTATGAGGGTCAAAGATGACCTGGGACTCAGGTCGACTGGCATTTACAGATTTCTCTGTGAATGCGGAGCAGTGTGCATCAGCCAGAATGGGATGTATGGTGGAAAGCCGCATCAAGAATCACAGGAGGTGTACCCGTTTGGGTTACTCAGAGAAATCAATGGTAGCAGTACATTGCATTTGCAATGGCCGTAGGTTTGGCCTTGATGGTAGCAAATTACTGTGCTGTGCCAATGGTTTTTGGGACCAACTGGTTAAGGAAGCCATTGAAATAAAAATACAGGAAAAGAATTTTAACAAAGATGAAGCTATCGCTCTAAGTAAGAACTGGAATTCCATTGTAAACAAAGTGAGAGACCAGAAACCTGATTGGATGAGGATTAACCAATCAGGAGGGACATAGTACAGGGTGTATAAATACCACCAGACTAGACACACCCATGCATCATTCCTGATGAAGATGGCAGAGTTTGTCATCGAAACATCGGCGGGTGTCCCAGAGTTTGTCTGTGTGGTCGGGGGGCAACGATTGTCACGCTTCCGGCCTGGGGATACTGCTGCGGGGAGGCAACTTCTCAATCACCCAAGTTAAAGAGGTGGTTGCGGGGCGCCTCCTGGTAGCAGACGTCAAATACCGGGGCACTCTGCTCTGGCTGAACAACGTGTACGCCTCTCCCGTGCAGAGCGAGTGGCAGGTCATCTTCAAGCAGCTCCCACAGCTGATGTTTATTGTAAACATCTTTCATTTGAATATGGACTGAAAGTCAATGCATAATTTTATTGTAAATAACTTTATTTATTGAATAAGGGCTCAGAGTCAACGAATGTTTTTTTTTTGTAAATGACTTTATTTTGTAGTATTTCTGAATAAAGTATTTTTGGAAAAAAAAATCAGTGATAATTAATACCTGAACCCTGCTGGAAGCCCAAGAGGAGTTTATTTGAAGTGACAAATGTTAGCAAACTCTGTGTACATGCGAACACACTTAGATTAACACTACCTTAGGAGGAGGAAGGGGAGTAACAGACAAAAAGAGTTTAGGTATACATTGTCTGAATAGTCATATCTACAACTGGTATCATCCCAAAGTCAAGACACAATAGCATTAGACAATTAGGAATACACAGTAATATCTACTGTACGTAAATCTCCAGAAAGCCACAATAATAACCACTCCAATCGTCTGAAAGTTCCTGGCAATTGAGAAGTAAGTGTGCTTGGCTATGTTGTACTTTAGGTTTTACCAGCTGGAGATGAGAAAAAATATATATATATAAATAAATAAGGAATAAACATCGAGAACATGAGATGAAGAGTCCTTGAAAAGTGAGTCCATAGTGTTGGGGTGAGTAAAATTGAATGAAGTTCTCCTCTCTGGTTCAAGGGCCTGATGGTTGAAGAGTACAATACTGCTCCTGAATCTGGTAGAGTGAGTCGTGAGGCTCCTGTATTTCTTCCTGATGGCAGCAGTGAAAACAGAGCAAGGCCTGGATGGAAGGGATCCTTGATGATGGATGTTTCTTTGCTGTGACAACGCTCCATGTAGATGTGCTCAATGCTGGGCAGGGCATTACCTGTGATGGACTAGGCTGTATCCACTACTTTTGTAGGCTTTTCCATTCAAGGGCATTGGTGTTTCCCTACCAGGCTGTGATATAACCAGTCAATATACTCTCCACCAAACATATATATCACTTTATATGAAGGCCCACACTCAACATTTTGAGAACAATCTTCCTTGCACCTTCAGACTTCTAAACTGAACAGTACTTCATTGTCCATCTTGTGCATCATTTCCTTTAGTAATATTTACATCTTAAGTAGTAGGCAACTTGCCAACTTTCTGACTGTTCACAAGATGTGGGGTAGTTAGATATCAATCAGATGGAACAGGCTTTCAGTAAGGTTTTTAAAATGCCGAAGAACTCTTTATTCAAGATGCTCTCATGGTGCTTTGTCATGGAGTTAGGCAGTACAGCAATGTAGCAACTAGAGTAACGCTTTACATTACCTGCGGATCAGTTCCCACTGTTGTCTATAAGGAATTTGTACAATCTCCCCATGATCACATGCATTTCCTCTGTGCGCTCTGGTTTTCTCTCACATTCCAAAGGTGTAAGGGTTAGGGTAGTAATTTGTGGCCAGGCTATGTTGGCACCTGAAACATGGAGACACTTGCGGGCTACCCACAATACATCATTGGACTGTGTTGGCTATTGACGCAAATGACACATTTCACTCTATGTTTTGATGCACATGTGACAAATAAAGCTAATCTTTGTTTCTGTCTTCTTTACTTCTACCAATATCTTCACAGTCCAAAATAAGTTCCAGAAGTAAGTCATGCCGTCAGAAACTTCGACAGCCCTTTCCTCCTCAGACGCTGCCTGACTCATTTAGTTCTTCCAAAGTTTGTATTTTTTCCTCTAGCTCTTACATACTGTTTGGGTCAAATTTGACCCTTTTTGACATTTGACAGCAGTAAAAACACCCCAAATGCCATTTTTTTTGCCAAAATTTGATGTCTTTTCCTAAAGTGACCCAAAATGCGCAAAAATGAAAATATTTAGAAGTTTTATACTTTTGTACAGCTGCTACAAATTTTTGTACATTGAGGCTGTTATGAGTCAAATTTGACCCATATCTATTGCTTTATATACTCTATTGTCGCCCAACAATTGATATTAGAGCGTACAATCATCATAGCGATATTTGATTCTGCGCTTCACGCTCCCTGGAGTACAAATCGATAGTAAATATTAAAAATTTAAATTATAAATCATAAATAGAAAATAGAAAAGGGAAAGTAAGATAGTGCAAAAACACCAAGAGTCAGGTCCAGATATTTGGAGGGTACGGCCCAGATCCGGGTCAGGATCCGTACAGATGGATTTTACATCTCTGAAATGTTAATTAAGGATTAATCACCCATTTATTAATGTCATATAGGCTATAATACATTCTAAGTAGATCTGTGGTTCAAAATTTGGTATAGACACTTGTTATGAGGGGATTGTTGGGCTGGGTCAAAATTGACCCAGACCATACTGTGAAGGTATAGAATATGAACTGTATGTAAGGGTTAAGATATCCCACGGCTGCAGTGACTTTAAATAATAGACAGTGGTGATACATTATATCAACTTCCCTCAATACTGGAACCCTGCTGAGTAACACTGACACTCAGCTGTACAAGTAGTAGTTCCTATCACCATCCCAGTCATGTGAATTAGCAGACAAGACCAAACTGTAGTACTGCACGACAGAAGAGTAGGTTAATTGTACATTGTACTCCATGTTGTCATTTTCAGGGAAGGGAAGGGAGCAATCCAATTTACTCCCTGTAATATGCAAAAACCCTAAAGCAAATATGCTGAGATGTTTTTGGTTTACTTAATTAAACCCCTTGCTGATTGTTGCATTAACTATTTAACTAGAGGAATTTTATTAATAATGTCCAGAAATAATTTGATTCCAATAGGAAACTTGTTTTGTAACAGCTATGTTTCAGGAAATAGGGAAATGTGAAGTAAAGGAGGATAACTATCTTATTTCAGATAAAGGTATATTATTTGTCTTGTGTTTATTTATTTTTTATTTTTATTTATTTGGGGATATAGTGCGGAACAGGCCCTTCTGGCCCAACTAGTTGCATCGCCTAGCAACCCACCTATTTAACCTCATCCTAATCACAGGACAATATGCAATGACCAATTAACCAACTAACCAGTTTGTCTTTGGACAGTGGAAGGAAACTGGAGCACCCAAAGGAAACCTATATGGTACATGGGCAGGACATACAAACTCTTTATAGACTGTATAAGAATTTAACTCCAAAATTCGGAAAGCTCCAAGCTGTGTTGGTGTCATGCTAACTGCTTTGACACCGTGGGTTGAATCCCGAAAATGGCATAATCATTGAAATATCCAGCTTCTAATTACCAAATTATCCATGATTTCTAAAGAAAATTGCATTCTTTGTCAGAAGACTCAATCAAAATAATTTCCCTTTCAGCACAGTTTGAAACATTAGATACCTGAAATGAGGAACAAACTCATTTTGTCATGATTAGCCAAAACTGAGAACTAGATTAAGCTACTTGAGACTGATTGCAGAATGCGTTTCCACCTTAGTTTCTTCTGAAAGGCTTCTTCTTGCTTTCAACCCAATTCTGTTCTTATATTCTGTGCAACAATTAAATCTAGGCTACTAAGTTGCACACATTGAAACACATACCACCACCATGCAAGGAAAGTAGTTTCACTGCAAAAGTTCTCTCAGAATACAAGAGTTCAATATACTATTTCTCAACCTGCTTGAAGATCAGCTGTTTATTTTGAGGAGACACTAACCTGTTAAAAGAGCTTATAAATATATTTATTTTGTGGTTAGACTCTAATGACTTCAAAGCAAAACTTCTCTCTTGCTCTTCTGAACAGTACCTATTGAGGTTTAAAGCTCAATGCTGGAGGCGTCTGTGGAGAATAAAAATTTTATCTGCTTTTATGCATTACTGATACATTTAGAAAAACATTTCCTTATATCAGTTATGCTTTAATTCAGGAGAAATAAAAAGAGGTTTAGTAGATGCTTCAGAAGAACAATTCATTTTCTGAAATTCATACTGTCCTAACTGTGAGTACTTGGAGTGAACACGTTAGATGTGTTAAAAAAATTAAATATAACATCAAGAGAAATATCACCAGCAAATTCTTCAGCAATGTACTAATAGTGTTGGCAAAAGGCATATTGACTGTCACAGGCACACGACAGGGATGTGTTTGATAGACTAACGATCTGAAATAAATTGCCCCTCAAACAAAACTTTATCATATGGTAAAACTGAAAGATCCAAAAGAAAATAGTCAGTCTGTTTGTGGGCTTTACTTTTGCTAAGGATGTCTGGGAAAAAACGCAAAGGTTTTTGTCGAGAATTGCTGCGAGCAGCTTCATAACAGTCTGTTCCCAGGGATGCATCCGAAGACAAACATCAACCACTGCTGAAATGTCACCGAGTTGGTGAAAGATGTACTGCGGTCTTCCCAAAACCCATTGATCTTCCAGTGTAGTGAGATGTCTGTTAGTAAATGCAGCTCACTGGTATATGCAAGGGCCCAAAAGTATGTGCCCTGGTTCATACTGAAACTCAATAAACCACCATAACAGCTGTATGGGGAAAGGTCACAATATAAGGTCCTGCCACCATTGGACACTGAGGAGCTAGGTCCTGTATTTAATCTCTCATCCACTTCATGGATGTATTGTGTAAAGAGGAAACATAAGTGGCTTTGATGTATTGTAGGTAAAATGCATTGTTTTAATGATAAAATTAATGCATTGTTTTGATGGTACAATGAATGTATTGATTTGATGGCATAGTTCCTGTTTAGTGTTTTATTCATAAAATTAATTATAAACATAAAAGAAATTATTAAAATGAACAGTTTCTATTAAATTGGACAGATACATGGATGGGAGGTGTATGGAGGGATATGGTCCGTGTGCAGGTCAGTGGGACTAGGCAGAGAATGGTTCGGCACAACCAAGAAGGGCCAAAAGGCCTGTTTCTGTCCTGTAGTTTCTATGGTTTCTATGGTGTTTCTATGGTTTTTCTATGGTTTTCTAAATTGAGCTATTTTTTTGAAAAGCAGTCTGATTGACTGAGATTTCATGCCTCTGGGCCTTAACTATAGTTTCCCAGCCAGCAAAGTACGTGGGGTGGGTTGAAGTTTGGTGGGCAGAGAAAAACTGAAGAACAAAATTGCAAGTGAATTACATTGAAGGCAGACCACTCTTACATAACGAAATACAGGACTTTAACAGGCCTTCCAATATACTTCTGCCTAATACAGGGTGCAAATGTTGTGGAAGGCTTTCAAAGCAGATTAGGTTACAGGTATTCTGGCCCTCACAGTTACTACCTGTTTGATGGTACATTTGACCAGATAAAAGATCCATTCACTGCAAACCAGAATGCCAGTAAAATAAGCACTTACATAAAAAAAAACAAAATGAGGTAAGTTTGCATTTATCAAGTACCATGTAGCTTCAGACCATCCCAAAATATTTTACAGCCAATGGAATACTTTAGAAGCATAAAACTTTTGTAAAGTATTGGTATTAGTTTATTATTGTCAAGTGTACCAAGATCCAAGGAATCATTTGTCTTGTGTACTGTTTACAGTATATAGATCAAATCATTACACAGTGTATTGAGCTAGAAGAAGGTAACACAATAACAATGCAGAATGGAGTGTAAAAGCTATCAATAAAGTGGAATGTAGGTAAGTGATAAAGTGCATGACCATAACGATAGAGCTCCAATAAGAGTCTAATAACAATGCAATAAAAGCTGGCCTTGAGCCTGGTGAGTGTTTCCAGTTTTTAAAAATTTTCTGCCTGATGGGAGAGGGATAAAGAGAGAGTATCTGTGTCGGGTGGGGTCTTTGATAATGTTGGCTGCTTTACTGAGACTGAGAAATATAGACAGAGTCCATAGAGGGGAAGCTCATTCCTGTGATGTGCTGAGCTGTACCCACAACCCTCTGCAGTTTCTTGCAGGCACACGCAGAGCAGTTGGCATACCCAGCTGTTATGCATCCAGACAGGATGTTTTCTGAGAAAAATCGATAAAAATTGGTAACGGTTGATGGGGACATGCCAAATTTCTTGAGCCTCCTGAGAAAGAAGAGGCCGTTGGTGAGTTTTCTTGCCCATGACATCAATATGGTTGTATCGGGATAGGCCACTGGTGATGTTCACACTTAGAAACTTGAAGCTCTCAACCCTCTCAACCTCAACACTGAATGTAGATAGGAGCATGTGCACCACTCCTTTCTGAAGTCAATGATCAGCTCTTTTGTTTCATTCTCACTGAGGAAAAGGTTGTTGTCACGACTCTCTGTCACTAAACTTTCCTGTACTCTGACACATCATTATATGAGATATGGCTCACTACAGCAGTATCATCTCCAAATTTGTAGATGGAGTTAGAGTAAAATCTGGCTAAATGATCACGAGTGTACAGTGAGTACAGTGGCACGTAACCTTGTGGAGAATCAGTGATCAGAATATCCGTGGCAAATGTAACAACCAATTTCTACACATCATGGCAGTTACTAAGCAATCTCTTTTTGTTTCTCAAGTTCGAAAATAGTACTCAAATCGCCACAATGTACTTCCCCATTTGCAATCAAAGCAGCAAAGTTCAAAGTTAATTTATTATTGAAGTATCACCATATAGAATCCTGGGATTTTTTTTTTGTGTATGTATACTCATTAAATCCAATAACCATGGTAGAATCAGCAAAAAAAAACGTACTAATAGGGTGGACAACCAGTGTGCTAAAGACAACAAACCAGGCAAATATCAAAATAAATGAAAATGAATAAATAATCATTAATAATAAATATATAAACAAACAATTAATATTGAGAACATGAGATGAGTCCTTGAAAGTGAGTCCATAGGTCTTGGGAACAGTTCAGTGATGGGGCAAGTGAAGTTGGGAAGTTGAGTGAAGTTATCATCTCTGGTTCAGGAGCCTATTGTTGAGGGTTATTAACTGCACCTGAACCTGAGGCTCCTATACCTTCTTCCTGATGGCAGCAGTGAGACAAGAGCACGTTCTGGGTGGTCGATAACCCCGATGATGGATGCTGGTTGACTGCTACAGTGTTTCGTATAGACGGGCTCAATGGTGGGGACTCGTTAGATTCTGGACTAGTTCCTGAGGATTGGAGGGTGGCTAATGTAACCCCACTTTTTAAAAAAGGAGGGAGAGAAAAACTGGGGAATTATAGACCGGTTAGCCTAACGTCGGTGGTGGGGAAACTGCTGGAGTCAGTTATCAAGGATGTGATAACAGCACATTTGGAAAGCGGTGAAATGATCGGACAAAGTCAGCATGGATTTGTGAAAGGAAAATCATGTCTGACGAATCTCATAGAATTTTTTGAGGATGTAACTAGTAGAGTGGATAGGGGAGAACCAGTGGATGTGGTATATTTGGATTTTCAAAAGGCTTTTGACAAGGTCCCACACAGGAGATTAGTGTGCAAACTTAAAGCACACGGTATTGGGGGTAAGGTATTGGTGTGGGTGGAGAATTGGTTAGCAGACAGGAAGCAAAGAGTGGGAATAAACGGGACCTTTTCAGAATGGCAGGCGGTGACTAGTGGGGTACCGCAAGGCTCAGTGCTGGGACCCCAGTTGTTTACAATATATATTAATGACTTGGATGAGGGAATTAAATGCAGCATCTCCAAGTTTGCGGATGACACGAAGCTGGGTGGCAGTGTTAGCTGTGAGGAGGATGCTAAGAGGATGCAGAGTAACTTGGATAGGTTGGGTGAGTGGGCAAATTCATGGCAGATGCAATTTAATGTGGATAAATGTGAAGTTATCCACTTTGGTGGCAAAAATAGGAAAACAGATTATTATCTGAATGGTGGCCGATTAGGAAAAGGGGAGGTGCAACGAGACCTGGGTGTCATTATACACCAGTCATTGAAAGTGGGCATGCAGGTACAGCAGGCGGTGAAAAAGGCGAATGGTATGCTGGCATTTATAGTGAGAGGATTCGAGTACAGGAGTAGGGAGGTACTACTGCAGTTGTACAAGGCCTTGGTGAGACCACACCTGGAGTATTGTGTGCAGCTTTGGTCCCCTAATCTGAGGAAAGACATCCTTGCCATAGAGGGAGTACAAAGAAGGTTCACCAGATTGATTCTTGGGATGGCAGGACTTTCATATGAAGAAAGACTGGATGAACTGGGCTTGTACTCGTTGGAATTTAGAAGATTGAGGGGGGATCTGATTGAAACGTATAAGATCCTAAATGGATTGGACAGGCTAGATGCAGGAAGATTGTTCCCGATGTTGGGGAAGTCCAGAACGAGGGGCCACAGTTTGAGGATAGAGGGGAAACCTTTTAGGACCGAGATTAGGAAAAACTTCTTCACACAGAGAGCGGTGAATCTGTGGAATTCTCTGCCACAGGAAACTGTTGAGGCCAGTTCATTGGCTATGTTTAAGAGGGAGTTAGATATGACCCTTGTGGCTACAGGGGTCAGGGGGTATAGAGGGAAGGCTGGGGCGGGATTCTGAGTTGGATGATCAGCCATGATCATAATAAATGGCGGTGCAGGCTCGAAGGACCAAATGGCCTACTCCTGCACCTATTTTCTATGTTTCTATGTAATATCAATACATACAAAAACAGAAAATGTTGGTTTAACTCGGGAGATCAAGTGGCATCAGTGGAGAAAAACACAGAGAGAACATTTCTGTTTGATGAACTTTCAACCGTTCATTATCTTAAATAAAACTGAAATAACAATCTTTTCTATCTCCAGAATTATTGCCTGACAGCTGAATATTTCTGGGATTTTCAATCTTTTACTTCAACATCTGCAGTTTTTTTCTTTTTTTTCTTTTCCATCTGGGTAAAACTGATTCTTTGCAGAAGTCAAAATACCATTGCTGAAGAAGTACCAAAGCTGGCTTGCAGGTACAGTATGTAATTAATGTAACATTGAATTGAATTGACTCTATTTCTTACATCCTTCACATACATGAGGAGTAAAAATCTTTACACTACGTCTCCATCTAAATGTGCAATGTGCAATTTATAGTAATTTGTATTAAAAACTATGCACAACAGGACAGCCAATATAGCATAGAAATACAATTGTATCACGTGAATTAATCAGTCTGATGGCCTGGTGGAAGAAGCTGTCCCGGAGCCTGTTGGTCCTGGCTTTTATGCTGCAGTACTGTTTCCTGGATGGCAGCAGTTGGAACAGTTTGTGGTTGGGGTAACTCGGGTCCCCAAAGATCTTTCAAGCCCTCTTTATACATCTGTCTCTGTAAATGCCCTGAATATTGGGAAGTTAACATCTACTGATATGCTGGGCTGTCCACACCACTCTCTGCAGAGTCCTGCGATTGAGGGAAGTACAGTTCCCATACCAAACAGTGATGCAGCTAGTCAGGATGCTCTCAATTGTGCCCCTGTAAAAAATTCTTAGGATTTGGGGACTCATACCAAACTTCTTCATATTGGCCTTTCCTTCAAAAGGAATTAGTTACAAAAGTAGGAAATACTTTTACTTACAACAGTACAGAGCTTTGGTAAGATCACACTTTCAAGATTGACTACAGCTGCGGTCAACTTTTTTAATGAGTATTCATGGCTGGAGCCACGTCAAGGATAGTTACCTGATTAGGTCCTGGAATGAGAAGGAAGGATTGAGTGCATAGTCCAAGACTCTCAAACTTAAAATAATAAGAACTGGTCTTATTGAACATATACAATGTTAAAGGAGCTGGATGCGACAAACGATGTGGGAATGTTTCCCTCTTGGAAGAAATCTTGAAAAAGGATCAGGATAAGTTATCATTTTTTCAAGGCTAAAATAAAAAGGAATTTAGTTTGTTGGACAGTTGTGAAACACTGGAATTGTCTATTTTGCACTGGTATAGATATTGGTTTATTCTGTATGTTGCTGGCTGAGATTGACTTCTGGGCTAAGTGAAAGCAAGGATTGTAGTGATCAACACTGAGACGAACAATGAAATCACCCACGAATATATTGAATGGCTCAACAGGCATTTGGGCTTTGTAAACTACTCAATGCATTTTTATTTATTTGTCAAGGCTCTTTAACCGTTCTTTGCCATGCTGCATTTCCTTAAAACTGCAAAAATATGTTAGACTCAATTTAGTACTCTATTCTCCAGAGTGGTCCTGTACATGATCTTGACATTTGGAATAAGAATTTCTTTTCCACAAATATAATGGAACTTCATTGGACAAACTTTATACAAGAAAGCCCTATTAAAATTACACTTATTGAAAGATGAATGCTGCCCTCACCTGCAATCTCCTCCATTTCCTGGACATCTGCCCTCACCCTTCTTTCTGCTGCTTTAACAGGGATAGAGTCCCTCTTGGCCTCTCCTACCACCCCATCAGCCTTCACATCCAGCACAACATTCTCCGTAACTTCCACCATTTTCAACGGGACCCTACGACCAAACACACCTTTACCTCCCCCTCCCACTCTGCTTTCCACAGGAATCACTCCCTCTGACATTCATCCCTCCCCACTGATCTCCCTCCTGGCACTTACCTTCAAGCAGAAGAAGTGCCACATCGGCCCATTGACCTCCTAAACAAGGTGCTAAACAGTCCATCCAGCTGATCCAGCACTTCACCTGCAAAGCTGTTGAGGTCATCTGCTGTATCAGGTATTCCCGATGTGACCTCCTCTACTCTGGTGAGACCCATCATGGATTGAGGGACAACATTTTTGAACACCTTTGCTCCATCATCGAACAGCAGGATTTCTCTGTGGCTATCCATTCCAATTCCAGTCTCTATTCCCAACTGACATGTCGGTCCATGGCCTCCCCTATTGCCACAATGAGGACACTCTCGGGTTGGAGAAGCAACATCTCATAATCCGTCTGGATAACCTCAAACCTGATGCAATGAACAATATTTTCACTAACTTCCAGTAATTTTCCCCCTTCCCCTTCCTACTTCTTCAATTTCCCTGTCTGTCTCCTCTCTTACCTCTTCTCTTCTCCTCACCTAACTTCTACTACCCCTCTTGCCCCCCCTTTCTGCCAAAGTTGACTCACCTCTGGTTTCAGTTCCTTCTTCTCCAGCCCTTTACCTTTTCCATCTATCACATCCCAGTTGCTTACATCATCCCTTTTCTCCCACCTACCTGACTTCACCTATCACCCACTGACTTGCACTCCTTTCCCTTCCCCCACCTTCTTAGCGCCCCGCCTTTCCAATCCCGATGAAAGGTCTTGGCCCAAAACATCAACTGTTTATTAACTTCCAAAGATACTGCCTGACCTGCTGAGTTCTTCTAGCGTTTTATGTGTGTTGCTCTGTGCTTCCAGTGTCTGCAGTATCTCTTGTATTTCTGCACATTGAAAGATTATCGCTTTCTATTGTGGGTTTTTATCTACATATTTTTTGCACATTTCTAACCTGATAGATCAAAGACAGTTTTGGGTCCTTACACCTTGTGCATGAATTTCAACATTCAACAGCATCTAAACGTAATGAAAAGGCATATTACTTTTCCTCTTCCCCGTTGTTTGTGATAGAAAGCCATTACTATGTGGTAGAATCTGTCTGGGAATTCATTCATTCATTTGTTTATTAAATCAAAATGTTGGTAGATTTATAACTCTGCTCTTGGGATGAGAGTAGAGCATTGATGGTTTTTAACCAAGAATGAACTAATAGCATGTACAGTAAGGGAGGATGTGGCTTCTTCAAAGCCATTAACACTCTGCTTTTGGTCTAATACAATGTGGGTCAAGGACTCTTGTGTGATTAGTTTGAGAACTGAAAGGAAGTGAAAGTAATTTCTTGATATTTTGGGTCAAAATCTTGCATCAGGACTGAGGGTGCAGATAAAAGATAAAGAAGTGAGGTGAGACAGGGACCAATAGGGGATTGGTGGACCAAGTGGGGGGGGGGGGTCCGTGAAGATGATGGCAGATGCAGTGAGATTGATGGAGTGGTGAGACAAAGACTGGTGGATGAATGATAGTTTAAGATAAAAAATAAAGGCAGATTGAGCCAGGTAGGGAAAGGGAGCATGTATTCAGAAGCAGCTCAAAGGATGATGAAGGGGAACATAAAGAATATCAAGAACTAGAATCTGTTAAGAAACACTTACTTTGGATCATGTCCTCCATATCTTTTCTCCGCCTAACAAGAAAGCCCTGTCTTGTCCAATTTACAGGCATCAAATTTGTTTTCCTCCATTCGTAAACAATAAGATGGTTTGACAGTTCCAGGGAGTATAGCCAAGTCCTATGGTGCACTAATATCCATGCACACATACATTCCAAAACCAATCACTGAATGGCAAGAGGCACACCATTAAAATCCCCGGAGAAGAGGCCTCACATGACATGGAGTCATAGACTAGCGGGCATACATAGGGCCTACAGCACTCTGCCCAATGTAAAATTTGATATCTAAGTGAACGGTCACTTTTATATATCAAGTAAATGCTATATATTTTGAGGTATAAGTGAAAAGGAAGTAGAATCTATAAATTGCCCATAACAGATCCCAGGGTCGCATATGGAACTTGGAACTTTGTCTGTATGTAAGTCATTAGTTTACTGCTTCTGTCTGAGATTGTCCCCATCTGCACTTCAAAGGTAAGACTGGATCACTGTTAGAGTCGAATATAGGTATATGTTCATGATAATGACCACAATCAGTAAGGTCAGGCAGACACCTCAGTCTTGATTATGCTCAACATAATCATGACTGCATCTATAGGTTAATGAGCCTGGCGGAATAACAGTTCAACATAGACTGGGCGGGCCGAAGTGTAAGTTTTTGTAGTGCTCTAGGACTCTGTTTAATACAGTATAACTGATGAAGAAAGAAAAAGGTCTGAAAAGCTCATTGTTGTTGAAACTTACAGGTAAAAAACAAGTTTAATCTTTGTTAACTTTGGCAAATTTAATTACTGTATCTAATAATTTTGACAATTACAATAAATGTTTACATTTAGCCTATTATTTCAACTTTTAGTGCTCTGAATTTCCAAGACTATACAAAATTAGGAATGGCGGATTGACAATTTATAAAAATGCGTTCATAATCGTGGAACAGAAGAGTACAACACAGAGACAGGACTCTCAACCCACGATGTTGTACTGAACTAAATAACTTTTCTATTTAACACCTACATAAAATGTAAAAAATGCTTTAATTCATGCATTCATTTTGCAATAACTGCATTTGAGTGACTTATACAAGAAAATTAGAAAAACAGTCACCTTTTCTCTAGTAACTGGAATGAAGATTCTAGTTATTAACAATAGAAACTGTTTCATTGTTTTGAGTAGAGCATGAGGCGAAATTGAAATGTATCACTATTTTGCCAATGAGAATCAATCTTGCCAAGACCAATCTTTATGCAACATATTTACAATCTTAGGAACAGCTTCTTCTCTTCTGCCATCAGATTTCTGAACAGACAATGGAGCGCTACATTAATTTTGCTCTCTTTTGCACAAATTATATAATTTAAATTTAAAAAAATAATAAAATATAAAATATAAAACAGACAAAATGCTGGAGGAACCCAGCAGGTTCCTAAGGGTCTTGGCCCAAAACGTCGACTGTTTATTCATTTCTGTAGATGCTGCCTGACCTGCTGAGTTCCAGCAGCATTTTGTGTGTTTAAAAACGCAAACACGAGGAATTCTACAGATGCTGGAAATTCAAGCAACACACATCAAAGTTACTGGTGAACGCAGCAGGCCAGGCAGCATCTCTGGGAATCTCTAGGCCGAGACCCTTCGACGAAACGTCGACTGTACCTCTTCCTAGAGATGCTGCCTGGCCTGCTGCGTTCATCAGTAACTTTGATCTGTGTTGCTAGCATTTTGTGTGTGTTGCTTTGCATTCTCAGCATCTGCAGATTTTCTCATATGTATTTTCTCATATTGTAATTCTATATATAAATTACAATATATAGTATTGTTTATGTATTGCACTGTACGGAAGCCACAAAACAACAAATTTCATGACATATGACAGTGATATTAAACCGATTTTGAATCTGATTCTGATCTGCCAAGTTAGTTTCATACTTGCCTGTAAATCCAGGCCAAGAGTAGATGTTCTACATTCAGCTCAATCCAGGAAAAATATCTGTGTCAGCTAGTTGTTCAAGAGAATGCCATCAACTGGTTCCTCCTAATATAAAGCTATATTGTACATTTAAGCTAATTATTAACTGGCATCTTCTCACCTTCTGTACACTTCAGACCACCATCAGCACTTCCTCTGAGGCGTTGTGCCATAGGCTCAACGCAGTTGGACCTCAGAAGATCAAAGGTTGTATTCCCTCTCACTCCAGGAGGCCATTTCATGCTCAGTGTGTGGAGTCAGTTTGTCTGCTAGTCATCTCCAAAAGAAAGCCATTGCAATTGCAGATTTTACTACCTGTTGCTAGATACAATACTTGTCAATAAGCACAGGATAGTTAAGTAATTCCTTCATTCACAAATGATTACCAATGCCATACGGATGCAAGGACAACAGCTGGTAATTTACACTTCAGTCAGAGTAGTACAACTGGCCAATGCATCAAAGTCTACCTCGTTAACTTTTGTCACTTAGGAAGTGAATGATGAGGATCTGAAATTTACTTGTTTGCTTGTTGCTGCATAATCAATGAGTGCAAAGATTAAACTCAAGATAAGAAGGTGTAATATTTCAGAATTTAAACTACATATTCAAACAAGTGAGCATGATTGAAGTATCAGTCAAACTTAAGAATATACTGTATATGCACAATTAGTTCTCAGCTAGGCACTGTGCAGACAGCAGAGTCAAGTTACCATTCTAGTGATGTTCCCTTCATGAGATGATAAATGTAAATACTTCATGAATGTTACAATGACAACGCAACACAATCCATTTCAGTCTCTATGAAAGAAGTACTTAATCATTTGTTCCATGTTGTGCAGAGAAATCATGTTAGTGAATGTGTAAAGAACTTAGCCTGGGCTTTGCACTAGAATAATGGTGAGGCTTTCAAATCTCACTATTTTTAGGGTGTCAATTAAGTAGCAACTTCCGATGCTCATACTTGAATGGTTAAGCACTAAGATCACACTTTTGCTGTCAATGCTGCCGTACTTCTCCAGAAATGGTATCATATTGAGACTGAAGTGATGAAATTACTCATCTTATCTTCCAGGTGCATATTACATTCAGCAGACATTATCAAAGTATAAGCAAATATTTAACTGCGTTTTAAAGCTTAATTACTGACAGGCAACTTCTCTGGGACAAAACATTTTCTTTCAACAGTATGAAGTTCCTTCTTCTCGATTACCTCCAGTGTCCAATTGAGATCTTAGTTATTGTTGAAGATTCCAAAAAGTAATTAGACGTGATCTACTAATTAGGATGCATTAGTAGTGACCTTTCAAGGGTTACTAGATTCTGCACAACACACACACACAAAATGCTGGAGGATCAGCAGGATTTCCAGCATCTGCAGATTTTCTTGTGTTTATGTCACTAGATTCTGGAATGGTTCAGGAGGACTGGAAAATTGCAAATTTCACTCCACTCTATAAGCAGAGAGGGAGGAAGAAGAGAGGAAATTATATGCCAATTAGCCTGACCTCAGTGGTTGGGAAGATGTTGGATCGATTATTAAGGATGAGGTTTTGGGGTACTTGAAGACACATGATAAAATAGGCCAAAGTCAGCATGGTTTCCTTAAGGGGAAAACTTGCCTGAAAAATTTCTGCTGGAATTCTTTTAGGAAATATCAGGCAGGATAGACAAAGGAGAGTCAGAATATGTTGTTTACTTGGATTTTCAGATATCCTTTGACAAGGTGCCACACATGAGGCTGCTAAACAAGATAACGTTTTACATGAAGGATGCTAGCATGGGCAGAAGATTGGCTGATTAGCAGGAGGTAAAGATGGGACAAATGGGGGCCTTTTCTGGCTGGCTGATAATGACTAGTGGTGTTCGGCAGGCAGACATCCCACCCCCATTTCAGGGAGGTAGCACCTCCCACCCCCCAGTCGACTTCCAAGGGCGCATGTATACGGGACATTTGATTATGAAAGAACACAACAATTTATTTGACACATATTGAAACTACTTACACACACACACACACACACACATATATATATATATATATTGCTTGTTGGGTATTTTGTTGGCAATCTCAATGCTAATGCAAATAGCTTTTCTATTTCTTTTGCAAACTTTCCTTGTTCTGTGATGTGGCTCTGCTGAAAAAAACTGTGAAATATTTGAGCAGCCTTCCCTGCGATTAGCCTCCCTAATATGTTGTGGTCCCTAAAAGAAATAAAAGCATAAGGCAATATCTTTATTATATTGTCTTAAGTAATACTTTGTTTAGTGATTTTGTCTAATCTGTAACCACTCTGTAATCTGTAAACTGGGTATATGCAGAAAATGTGACATTAAGATATGTACTTATATATTGTCATGGAGACGTTTTTAATTCTATTACAACTTTAAGCACGTCTACAGGGAGTTTGGCCTCATCATGTAGGACCTCAATAGAGTAGCTCCTTAGCAGCCAGCCAGCTAGTTTAAATAAGGTTAGCTATGTTAATGAACAAATGACACATGTTAAACTCACCTCAACATGTCTTTTACAGTCCTAACCCACCACGGGCAATAGAAAAGTCACTGTTGCAAACAGTGCAGCGAGCAACACTGTCATTATTTGTGACTCCTGTTAGGCAGGGGTACACTTTAGTGTAGTCTAGGGTGAAGTGTGTTTTATATTTTTGTTTTTTGAAACACTTTTCCATGGCGGTGCAGGACACTAAACTGAATTGATGGAGAGACAGAGGTCGACTGTAAAGCCCGCCCACAGAGAAAACTGATAGGTCTACTTATCACAAAGGGAGACCAATCAGGATGCTCGCTCCCACTCCCACTCCGCCGTTCTCCCTCTCCTGCTCTCCCTCTCATTTCCAGGATATTGTATATAATTTGCAGGCGTCAGGGAGCTGCTATTAATATGCGGGAGACTCCCGGAACTTCCGGGAGAGGTGGGATGTCTGGGCAGGGTCGGTGTTAGAACTGCTTCTTTTCATGTTATATGTCAATTATTTGGATGACAAAATTAATGGCTTTGCAGCCAAGTTTTCAGACAATACATAGATTGCTGGGGAGCAGGCAGTGCTGAGGAAGCAGGGAGTTTGTGAAGGACTTCAACAGATTAGGACAATGGGCGAAGAAGTGGCAATGGAATATAGTGTAGGGGAGAGTATGGTCATGCACTTTGGTAGAAGGAATAAAGGCATAGACTATTTTCTAAACAGGGAAAATATTTGGAAATCAGAGGTACAAAGTGACTTGCGAGTCCTTGTGCAGGATTCTCTAAAAGTTAACTTGCGTGTGGAGCTAGTGGTAAGGACAGCAAAGGGAATTGAGACGAGTAATAAATCAGCCATAATGGAATGATGGAGTCAGCCTGATGGACCAAATGCCCCAATTTTCCTTCTCAGTATTATGGTCTTATGTACATGGTTAAAAAAAAGCTTTTGTTTGTTTACTCATCCAACTCATCATACTAATCAACAATTCAATAGCCTTATGACAATGGGATAAAACCTGCATTTAAGTGTGGTGGCACTTACTTCCAGGCTTTTGTATCTTCTGCTCCATTGGTGGGTGTTGGATGAGGTGAGAAAAGACTGAAGGTCAGATAGGTGGGAGTTCTGATTATGCTGGCTGCTTTGCCAGGGCAGTGAGAAGTGTGGACAGGGTCCATGGTGGGAACACTGGCATCAATGATGTGCTGAGCCATAGTTTCTTGTGGCCATGGGCAGAGCAATTATCATAATAAGCCATGATGTAACTGGACAGGATGCTTTCTATGGTGTATCAATAAAAATTGGCGTGGGTCAAAGGGAATATGCCAACTTTGTAAGCCTCCTGAGGAAGTAGAGGCATTGGCGGTGACATCTGCATGGTTCGGACAAGGGCAGATTATTGATGAGCCTCAGTCCTAGGCACTTGAATCTTTCAACACTCAACATCAGCACTGTTGATGTAAACAGTAACATATGCACTACCGTCCTCCCTGAAATCGATTACCAGCTCTTTCATTTTGCTCACATTGAGGGAAGTTTGTTGTTATGACACCATGTCACCAGGATCTCTATCTCCTAACTGCTATTTGAGAACAATAGTGTTAGTACGTTTTTGGGGTTAGCACAGATAGCAAATAACTTCAGCAATAAATCTTCAAATATGAAAATAGACTGCAGATTAAATTTAAGATGCAGTGCTGAACAATGGGTTCCTAAAAGTCACAAATCTTAGTTAATGACAAGACCAGAGAATGCTGACTAAAATGCATTTAGTAGTGTGGGCGCAAAGTGAGAAGTGTGAAGTTTGTGTGTAGTTCAAAGGAAGCATTGTGGATGTATTGTAAATATGGAATTGTCCTTTGATCTTCCGTACATAAAATGTTGTGTAGCACTGGGTTGAGCAGAGCTCTTTCTTCTAAAGGGTCTCCATGTCATGCCTGCTGTGTCTCATTTTGACAGATACAGGGATTGCTTCATATCTACCAGTGTTTCTGTCTGGTCACTTGGTTCACATTACAACAGATGGTATCAGCTGTAAATTTGTAGAGGGTGTCAAAGCAGAATCTGGCCACACTGTGGTGACTGTACAAGGAGCACAACAGTGGGACTCACTTGTTGTGTAGCTGTTTTGAGAGTAATTGTGCCAGAGATATTACTGCCCACTCTTACTGATTTAGGATAGTTACATATAATTTATAAGCAAATTCTATAGAATATAAGTCCAATGGTTAAACCAGGAATGTGAGCAACTAGAAAGAATCTCTATTACTGATCCAAAAAGGTTACATCAACAAATCAAGAATATCACTGGTAAAAAGCCCCTCTGTTCTTCAGGTGGATGTTTGAAAGCAAAGGATGGTACCATAATCATGGAAAAAGATGAGATTATGAACAGATGGACTGAGTATATTCAGGAATTGTCTGAAGACGATTGAGGCGAAAAACCAAAAATTAAGAACAACATTGAAGGTCCAAGTATTTTAAAATCTGAAATTTCGTAATGCAATAAATAAGATGAAGAAAGGAGAGGCAGCAGGTCCTGATGAATTAGTAATAGAACAAATTATCGCCCCTGAAGATTATGGAGTTGAAAAACTTACTGACTTAATCGATGACATTTATGAAACTGGACTAATACCAGAAGAGATGAAAAAATCATTATGTTTCACTCTTCCTAAGAAACCTGGAGCACAATAGATTGTGAATTACATAGGACCATAAGTTTAAGGAGTCATATCACTAAGATACTTCTAAGAATTTTGATGACAAGAGCTAAAATGGGGAAGACATAAAACAAGTACAGAACTTTTGCTACTTAGGAAGCTGGGTGAGATCAGATGGCAAGTGCAACATGGACATCAAAAGAAGAATAAGGATGGCAAAAGCCACTTTTACGAGAATGAAGAGTATACTGACCGACACTAAACTAGGCATGACAACCTGCTTCAGAGTATTGAAATGTTATGTTTATCCAGTTATGTTATATGTATCAGAAAATTGGACAATATCTAGTAACATGAGGAAACGAATTGAAGCTGCAGAGATGTGGTTTTTGAGGAGGATGCAAAGAATATCAAGGATGAAAGGAATATAATGAGGATGTCATGAACAGAGCAAGCACAAAAAGAGAAATAATGTATGAGATCATGAAAAGGCAATGTAACTTCATTGGACATGTGATTAAGAAAGAGGAGTTAGAATGCACGGTAATTATGGGAAAGATTGAAGGGAAGAAAGCAAAAGGAAGGCAAAGACAACTGAAGATGGAGACAGCAGCCAGAGAACTGGAAATGAATACCAATGAATTGATCTACTTGACCTGAAACAGGAGTGTGTGGGCCATGGCAGTCAAAGCTCAACCTGGGCATGGCACCTGATGACGATGATGATATATAAATGATGAACACTAACCAGTATCGGTTACATAAACAGCATTCTTGATGGCATTCAAATTACTCAGTCATCTCAACTTTGATTGGTCTTAGTATTGCCACTATATACAGTCCTGTCTTACTTTTCTCCAACAGTCCTTTACCTAGATAAAAGGTATTGACCATTTCCTTCTGTAGGTGTTACCTGACCCACTTAACTCCTCCAGTATTTTGATTTTTGTTCCTTCACTTCATTTCACTTTCTCTATCAGATTTTGCATTGAATTAAATATTACAATTTGTTTTACTTCTACACCTCAACAATGGTTATTTGTTCCAATTGACAGCAGAGACACATTGTATCTGGTTCTGTTCACATACATTTCTATGTAACTATGTACTCATTGGAGATGAGAAGAATGAGGGGGGATTTCATTGAAACCTATTAAATTTTGAAATGCCTTGATAGAATGGATATGGAGAGGATATTTCCTATAGTCAGGAGTATAGGACCAAAGGGCATAGCCTCAGAATATTGGGACATCACTTTGGAATAGAGATGAGGAGGAATTTCTTAAGCTAGAAGGCGGTGAATCTGCAGAATTTTTTGCCACGGACGGCTGTGGAGGATATGTCCTTGGGAATATTAAAGTGGATGTTAATAGGTTCTTGATTAGTAAGGGTATCAAAGGTTACCAAGCGAAAATTCAAAGATTCAAAGATTCAAAAAACTTTATTGTCATTCTAACCGTGCATCAGCTCTGCAGGGCAGAATGAGACAGCGTTTCCCAGGAACAATGCAATCATAACATAACAAACGCAACACTAAATAATAAACATAACAATAAATAGTAAAACACAACAGCTACATGACTGGCAGGAGAATGGGATTGAAAGGGACAATAAATCCGCCATGATGAAGTGACAGAGAAGGCTCGATGGGTCGAATGGCACTATTCTGCTCCCATGTCTTATGGTCATATGGTCTTATGGTGACTTCAGCTTCCTTAATATTGATTGTGCAAAAGGTTTAGATGGGGCACATTTGCTAGGGGTGTCCAGGAAGGATCCTGACACAATATGTGGACTAGAGGAGACACCATACTGTTTCTAGTACTGGGCAATGGACTTGGTCAGATGAGAGATATCTCAGTGGGTGAGCATTTCAGAGATAGTGACTACAACTCCCCAACCTTTATCATAGCTTTGGGCATAAGAGCAAGGATTGGTGAAGGCAAATGATGATGCTATTAGGGACGAACTTGGGAATACAAAACAGGAAAAGGTGTACTCAAAGAAATGCATAATGGAAATGTGGAGGTTGTTTAGGGAGCACTTGCTTCGGGTTCTGGATAGGTTTGTCTCATTGAACGGCTGGTAGGGTGAAGGAACAAGAGATATGAGGAAGAAAGAAGGGCTCTAGAGGGTAATAAGGTGCCCAGGAAGGAATTTAATGAAGGGTTAAGGAGAGCTAGGTGGGGACATTAGAAGGCCTTGGCAATTAGGATTAAGAAATATGTACGTGAAGAACTACAGGATAATTAGAGTGAGGGTAGGGCCAATCAGGGTAAAAGAGGAAACTTGGAGACAATGGAGCTAGAGAAAGTCTGCAATGCTTCAGTAATCACCAGTGAGAGGGGCCTTGACAAATGTGAGGGCAGAGTAGAACAGGCTAATATTCTGGAACATGTCGATGTTAAGAAAGAGGATGTGCTGAAACTTTTGAATAACTTTAGAATAGTTAAGTCCCTGAGACCAAGTGAGATGAACCCCGGGTTACAATAGGAAGTGAAGAAAGAGATTGCTATACATTTGATAATGATCTTTGGGTGCTCTCTGGCTACAGGAGTAATAACAGAAGATAAGGTAATAGAGATAACCCTGGGAATTATGTCAATGGTGAGCAAACCATAAGAAAGGATTTTTAGAGATAGGATTTACAAGCATTTAGAGAAGCATAATCTGATTAGGGATAGTCAGCATGGCTTTGTGAAGGGCCAGACATGTCCCATGAGCCTAATTAAATTCTTCAAAAATGTGACCATACAGGCCAATGAAGGTAGAGCTGTGGTTGTGTTGTATATGGATTTTAGTAAGGCATTCAACAAAGTTCCTTATGGTCGGCTCATTCAGAAAGTCAGGAGGCGTGGGATCCAGGGAAACCTAGCAGCGTGTATTCAGAGCTGACTTGCCTACAGAAGGCAGAGGGTGGTGGTAGATGGAATGCATCCTGCCTGGATGTCGGTGACAAGTGGTTTTCCACAGAGACTTGTTCTGAGACTCCTACTCTGTGGTTTTCATAAAATAAAGTGGATGAGGAAGTGGAAGGGCATGTCAGTAAATTTGCAGATGACACGAAGGCTGGTGGTGTTGTGGATTGTGTAGAAGGTTGTCGTAAGCAAAAAGATTATTATTGTTTGAGCGTTCTTTGGAGTCAGCAAATATAGCAAATATCTTCAGCAACTGGCTTCTGCTACCAGTCTTCAGGTGCAAATTTGACTGTGGATTAAATCTAAAATGCTGCACTGACCAATGGCTAAGAACCATGAACCAAGTTGATTGGAAGATACCACAGTTAATTGGAAGACCAGACAACACTGATATAAATTTGTTATTTGTGTGTATTTGGGTGTCTGTAGTAGGGGTGCAAGAGGGAGGTGTGAGTGTGCACTCTCCGTCTCTCTTTATCATCCTTCTTTCAGGTTAATGTAACTGATATCTTATAACTTAGAAAATCTGCCAGTTCTGCACAAAGTTCTGAGGGTGTTGAAATATTGGAGTTTTTCTGGAGTCTATTATAAAACATTGTGAAGCTGAAGAACTGGATGATAAACAAAACCTATTATACAAGAACAGATGCATATTCCACCCATGGAAGCATATACAAATTAACCTAATACAGAAAATAGGAAATGTTGTGGTATCGCTACTGAAGGAGAAAATACTGTAAAGATTTTTAGAAACCAAAAATATAATAATGGATAGCCACCAATAATTTAAGTGGGTAGTCTTTGATTGTTCGATTTCCATTGAACTCTTTAAAGAGACATCGGAGAGGGTAGGTAAAGCTCAGTTTGTCGATATAATTTATCCAAACAAGAAGATGTTAATTATGTGCTACCAAATGAGGTCAGAAAATGCAAAGGCAAGGGAGCAGTAAAAGACTGAAAAAGCAGAATGCAGCATGTTTAGGGAAAGGCGTTTATTCATAGTAAGAGATGGTGGAAAACAGGAAGACTCACATGAATTAGTGTAGGGGTCATTATGGAACGCAATTAATACAAACACCGATCAAAATTGTAATTTCTAAATACAAATTATTCCAGTGTGGAGGTGGGGCTAATTATGTGGGTGAATGGAGTGGGGGTGGGGTGACAATGCCAAGAAAGAACACAATCATTTAGAAGACATTAATACACTTCCAGAACAGGCATTGAAGTGGGAAACAAAAATCAATGGAGCTAAGTATGAGGTTTTATATTTTGATAAGAACAATAAGAAGGTCACACTCTACTTGGAGGATAAGTACGAATGGAGTCTTGAAGTCTAAATAAGCAAATCAATAGCTATGCCACTGGGTTAATAAGGCCATTAGAAACACAAACCAACCATTATAGTTTATTTCTGGAGGGGCAGAGCAGTTATACAAAAACTTGTATTGACTAGGCAGAGACAACAGTGTGTATATCCCCATTCATTATATCATTGGAAAGAAATCTTGGCACTAGAGAAAGGAAATTAACAGTATATATAAGGAAGTTTCTTGAAATATAGCATTATGTCTGCCAGGAAAGGATGAACAGGCGAGATCAATTGAAAAGAGTAGGCTTAACTTAATTGAGGGCTTTGAAATTATGAAAAGCTTTGATTGTCTGGACAAGCAGAGAGGAAAAGGGCTTCTGTTGCTGTTGCTTGTTTTGTCTGCTGAACATTGGAGACATGCAACCACGTTGTTGGGACTGGAGTGTGTGGCAACAATACTTGCGGGCTGCCCCGGCACATCTTTATGTTGTGTTGTCAGTTATCACAAATGATGCATTTCGCCGTATGCTTTGATTGATACGGGATAAACTTGAATGGATCGGAATCATTTTAGAAAACACGACTGAATTGTGTTCTTTGACATCTATGTAAGAACATGATCAAGAAATCGGAAGTGGAGGGAACTTTACCAAGATAGTGGTGCGAAAGTGGAATTCAGCAGTGCAGAAGATAATTGAGGTGAATAGCATTGTCTCACTGAACCAAGTTTCCCAGGTTCAGACCTGAACTATTCTGTGTGTTGGGTTCACATATTCTCCCTGTGTCCATGTGGAATTCTGCTGGGTGCTCCAATTTTGCCACATCTCAATAATGAGCTAGTAGGTATACCAACCTCTGTGAATTACTCCTTGATGCTGATGTGTGGCAAAAGAATCGGATGGTGGTTAATGTGAATGCAACAGGGAGTAAGATGTAGATTCACAGTAAAATATGGAGTAAGGTACTGAGACAGATGGGATTGTTCTGCTGAGAACTGGCATAGACCCAATGGCCTCCATCTGAGAGAAATATTGATGGAATTAGATGCACATTTTGGGCAAATTATCTGCTTCTGTGTTTTAAATCCATGCACTTCTTGGAACGTGTTCACAGATGTACTATGAATTGTGCAGACCATAAATCATTTCCTTTGGCATCAGACAAATATAATATGTTTGTAATGTGAACATTTCCTCACAACAGAGGGGTCAATTTCAACCCATCAAATTTATCTTAGGCCAGTCCTGTTCTCCCACCATTTTTCCCCTGTTGACTTCTGGTAAATTGTTTTATTATTGTCACATAAACCGGGGTACTGTGAAAAACTTGTCTTACATACTAGTCATACAAATCAAATCATTACAACAGAACATTGAGCTGGTAGAAGGTAAAGAATAACAGAATGCAAAATAAAGTGTTGCTTGCAAGAAGTGGTGGATACAGCCTACCGAGTCCATTACAAGAAAATCCCTCTCCACCATTGAGCAGATCTACAAGGAGTGCGGCCAGAATAAAGCAACAAGGACACCCACCACCCCGGCCATGCTCTCGCTGCTGCAATCTGGAAAGGGATACAGGAGCCTTATGTCCCATGTCAGCAAGTTCGGGAACAGTTATTAGCCTTCAACCACCAGGCTCCTGAACCAGCGTGGTAACTTCACTCATCCCAACACTGAACTGATCACTCAACACAAACTATTGACTTACTTTGAAGGACTCTACAACTTATGCCCTCAGTTTTATTTGTTTATTTGTTTATTTATCTATTTGCTATTATTATTTGTTATTTTTATTATTTTTGTATTTGCACAGTTTGTCTTCTTTTGCACCTTGGTTGTTTGTCAATCTTTGTGTGTAGTTTTCCACTAATCCTATTGTATTTGTGGTTCTATCGTGAACACTGACAAGAAAATGAATCTCAGGGTAGTATATAGTGACATTTACATACTTTGATAATAAATGTACTTTGAACATTGAACTTTGCAGTACAGAGAAAGTGCAGAGCATATGTTCAGCATCTGCACTGATTGTGAGGCTAAGAGGAGTTCTTATTGCTCTGGAAAACAATTCAATATTCTAATAACAGCAGCGGGGGGAGCTGACCTTGAGCTGGTGGTATGTGCTTACAGGATTTTTTTTATCTGCTGCTTGGTTGGAGGGAGGAGAAAAGAGAATATCTGTGGTGGGTCGGATTTTTGATAACGCTGGCTGCTGCATCAATATAGAGAGAGTCCATGGAGATGAGGATGGTTTCCATGAAATGCTAAGCTGTGTCCATAACTCGCTGCAGTTTCTTGTGGTCACAGGCAGAGAAGTTGCCATACCAAGCCATAATGCATCTGCATAGGATGCTTTCTATGGCCCATCAGTAAAAATTGGTGAGAAGCAAAGGAGTCATGTCAGATTTCTTTAGCCTCCTGAGGACACATTCAAATCAAGACCTCCCAGGTAATACCATTCACAAGAACTGGGTAAGGCTAGCAAAATCAGATCAGTGAAAATTATGATGGGCAGCCTGCAAGTGTTGCCACGCATCAGGCACCAACATAGCATGCCCACAACATACTAACCCTCACCCGTACGTCATTGGAATGTGGAAGGAAACCAGAGCACCTGGAGGAAACACACATAGTTATGGGGAGAACATAAAAACTCCTTACAGACGGAAGCAGGAATTAATGTTGTAAAGTGTTGTGCTAACCGCTACACCACTGTGCCACACTCTTTTAATTTTTTTCTCAACTACCTGCCTTAACAATTATTTTTTTTCTGACAGCTTGCTCCACCTATGCACAACTCTCTGTGTGATTAATTTGCCCCTCAGGTCCCTTTCAAATCTTTCCCCTCTCACCTTAAACCTTCTAGGTTTTAAGTTCTCTTTCCCTGGGGAGAAAGGAAGACTACATTCACAGAGAGAAAAAAAGATTAATTTTCATACTAGAGCACTTTACACTGACCAATTAACCAAGCTGCACATCTTTAGGATATGGGTGGAAATAAGAGAACTGATGAAAAGCCTACATCGTCATTATGTACAAACTCACATGCATTCAGCATTGAAAATCAGATTGCACTTGGTTTGATAGAGTTGTGAGCCACTCTAACACTATGCCTTCCTGTGACAAACGCTTCTAATTCTAAAAAATGCTGCTACTAGCAATAGCCTTAAGCAAAGCATATTCATTCGGTAGAACAGGGTCAGTGGTGAAAGCTGCCCCAGAAACTATTCCAGAGACATCTATTTTTAAAAATGCAGCTCTTTAGTATTAGGATCAGGAGCTGATTGTGTCAAGTTGCTTCAAGAGATGTGTCCTACATTGTGCTTGTACTATAAAAGATTCGATATTTCTTACTCTTACTTCAGAGGACTTCTTACATATTTACTTCTTTGTACATAATTTTGTTTTACACACGATTAGTATTCACATTGCATCAGTCTATATACATATACAGTACTGTGTAAAAATCTTAGGCACACATATATGTAGCTGGAATGCCTAAGACCTATGCACGGTACTGTAGTAATTTTATGTATTGCGCAGTACCGCTGCCACAATCAAAACCACAAATTTCATGACATATGTGAGTGATGATAAACCTGATTCTGATATGGGTCTCTATCGTAGACTGAGAGTGGGAGCGGGGAAGGGAGAGAGGAATCATGGCTTGGGAAAAGGGGAAGAGAGAGAGGAGGGAGTGGAAAGCATCAGCAAGACATTCTGTAATGATCAATAAACCAATTGTTTGGAATCACATGACCTTGCCTGGTGTCTCAGGGCTGGGTGTGTCTGCATCCGGGCCACCCCCCACCTCCTGCCCTGGCACTCCTTCTCTGCCATCTGTTCCCACACCCCTCCTACAGCACTCCGCCCTCGCCTTTCACAACGTCCTTTACTCCCGCCAGATTTACAAACTTGCTCCTTGCTCCACATTGACAAATACGGTACTGTACAAAAGTCTTAGGCACTTGAGCTATATACTGTATATGTGCCAAGGACTTTTGTACAATACTGTATTAAAATAAAGTACATATCCTGTACCTTCACATAAGGACAATCTGACGTGTTATAGTTTATATGTTGTACTTCAATTCACAATTTGTGTTTCCATATATTATTTTATACTTTATATTTTATTGTCGCCAAACAATTGGTACTAGAACGTACAATCATCACAGCAATATTTGATTCTGCGCTT